>NW_027506239.1:0-89643 GCF_021521415.1 Bidens hawaiensis
ACTTCGCCTATGGCGAAGTTGTCCTAACTTCATACTTCGTTTCCGCTGATCAGAATTGCATAGCAACGGTCACAAAATGCACCAACAGACTCCCCTTTGACCGTTGCTCTCAATTCTAACAAACACAAAAGATCATCTGTTACAAAACATGCACCAACAGACTCCCTCTTAACTGATGATCTTCTGTTTGCTTTTCAACCAGTCGTGTCTGAAACTGTCGTGTAGCTTCACAAATCTACCAATCACCCAGCGTCTTCCATATCAGATCTCCCCTTCAGTGTAAGCTTCTCCGACTATATAGATTGAGGTCTTTGAAATGCATGCATCCCCGTGCCTAATTGATCATCTCAACCAATCACGTGAGTCCTTCTGACTTCACCAACACGTGAAGTTGGGCTCCCTCCACAACTTCACCAACACGTCGGCATACGATAAGGTTTAATCTTCAACTACTCAACATCAAGTGATCAATTTCATCACAAAACCACCTTGACAGAATCTAACATACATGACCATTAACTAATCCGAAGCATCTTCAATCACCAGGGATAACGATCAAGAACATAAACACTTTAATTCCTGATTAAATCCAACTTGTTCCAGAATTTTCACTTTAATAAATAAGCATCACGTTTCAGGATCCAATTCTCGAACGCCTTGAAAATAACATAAATAATATGCTCTGACCGCAATCCAGTAATGACAAAAACCTTCAGTTCAATTTGACTTTCTTCAGTTGGTCAACCTCGAACAACAATTTCATTGCCCACAAACACCCAAATATGTGTCAATATCCAGTTTCAATCAATATCCCATTCACAACCTCAACTCCATATCCAGAGTTGACACGTATTTGTTCACACGTAAGACCAAGAGATAACAAGTTTCACTCGTTGACGGAACAACGTCTTCGGTCTCACAATAATCGTGTACACCTGGCATACAGACGAAAACTCAAACACTTTTTTTTTCTTTCCTTTTTTGTTTTCTTTCCTTTTTTTTTTTTTTTTTTAACTTTGCCTAAAGTCAACTTCGCTCCTCCTTAACTTCGCCTGTCCATAACTTCGCCTGACAGATAACTTCGCCTGAGATAAGCGAACTTGTGAGGTATGCGAAGTTGTGAATAACTTCGCTTAACATTATATCTTCGCCTAAACCCTAAAATTTAAGCGACAACTTCGCCTGAACCCCATAACTTCGCCTGCGGCGGCTGTTCGGACCCAGAAACGCATCAGAAACGTGCCAAAAACACCAAAACGTGTAGGTTCCCAGCCGGATCTACACGAGATATCGCGTTCTACGTAGGTGCGGAATCCCTACGTAAGACGTTACGAGCGTAGAAAACAAAACGATTAAACACGTTACAATAAACACAAACACGTTATATTGCAACCGTAAACACGTGATACAAAGATCACCAAATACAGACTCTCTCTGACTCGTTCTCTGAATAATGAACTCGTTCGATATCAATTGTCGATATTAATTGTTTAATCTAAGCCGTAACCTAGACTATATATTCACGACAACTTCGCCTGGCATGTTCAGGCGAAGTTGTCACTAACTTCGCTTGTCTAATAAGTTCGCCTATGTCAGCGAACTTGTTAGCAACTTCGCTTACATACAAAACTCAAATCTAACTAACTAGATTACAGACACTCGACACTGAACTACTGACATTATTTTCAAAACCCAGCGAACTTATCCAGCGAACTTAACCTCTAAACCCACAGCGAACTTATCGATCTTTCTGTGTTCTCTCTTCCTTCGATTCTAATTTGTGTTTAAAGGTGTGTAGGGTAATCGAATCGATTAATTATGTTCATTAACGTTTATCAACGGTCACGTTCTCGTTTTTCGAACCCTTAACAACCGATTTTCAAACGTATGTTTACGTGTTCATAATCAATCTAATCGTCTAAATCGTCATTAAATCAAGTTTTACGAGATTCGCAAGCTCAAAATTGACCAAATCACGTCGTTCGATAAACCTAACTGATGCCGTTTCATATTCGGCGAAGTTACAGTTTAGGCGAAGTTGTCCGTAACTTCGCCTGAGGTTTAACTTCGCCTGATAATTATTTTTGAAACAGTTTATGAGGCGATGTTGTGGTTAGGCGAAGTTACCATTAACTTCGCCTGGACTTTTTTACTTAACAGTTAACAGACGAAGTTAAAGTTGAAGCGAAGTTGTTTCCCAACTTCGCCCCATCTTTAACTTCGTCTATACTGAAAAGATCACAACTTCGCTCATGGTAACAGGCGAACTTGTGATTTGCTTTGTCGCTTATCTAACTTAGTCTGTTTGGTGCAGATATGGCTGCTATAGGTGGTGCAGGCGGTGATGACGGTGGTGATAACCAGAGACAGTTCTTCCCGGGTCACAACATGTATATAACATTAGACCCGGAGGCGAGCGGAGTTGATGATTTCCGCGAAATCATCACATTCCTACTACGCTCGCGTATATTCCACGCTATTACGACAACACTGCCAATATCCTTGCCAAACATTGAGATTTTTGGCAGACCGTGGAATATGATTGTGGGGTCGAGCACCCGGTGATGCGAGCAACAGTCAACAATCACATTGTTCAGTTCTCATCTGAACAGATCCGGGCGGCTTTACGTTTTGGAGATGAGACGAGGGATGACCCAACAGACTTTGTAGCTCCTTTCCGTGATGGAGCGTTTTTGAGGATGGCATACTCAGGTCCCTTGGGAGATACGCAGAGAATGAAGGGATTTTTGCTTGACCAGTGGCGCTTTCTCATGCATGTCATGATTGTTTGCATGTCAGGGAGAAAGGCGGGCACTGATGGCATGGGCGCAACCATGCAGTCGGCAATGACTGCTCTGACTTATAATAAGCGTTACAGCTTTAGTCAGATGGTCTTCTACGAGATCGATCGAAAAAGAAGAGCGGTGGCGCGTGAGAGATTTATCATGTATCCAAGATTTCTCCAAATGATCTTGAATCATGTTGCTCCAACGCTACCTCAGCGCCGACCAATCCGATACGTAGAAAGTGTGAGCAAAAGGATCTTTGCCCAATGCAGATCCTCGAGTGCGAGGAGCAAACCTGAGCTCCGTCCTCGACATACTTCACTATTTGGGTACTTGATAAACCCAGGGTATGTGCCTGCTCGAGGGGACGAGTTTAGGGACCCGGCACCACAACAGGCAGGAGCACCTCAAGCTATACCTGCTGCTCCTGTTGTGTCACCGGAGGAGAACGTTGACCTTGACGCAGAGTTTGGCGGTCAAGGATTTTTTGACATGGAAAGGGTTGATCCAGAGGAGAATGTAGAATGTTCCTAGGACAGCTGCTACGGTGGCTGGTTCTGATGAGGCAAGAAGGATTTTGGTAACACATGAACGGACTCATGGGAAAAGAAAGAGAGCTGATGATGACAGCGAGTCAGATTATGAAGGAGAGGTACAACAGTTAATACGGAGGTCAAGAAGGGAACGGATAGGTGCAGGATCGGGAGTCGGTGAGAGCTCTAGGGTGGTATGTTTCACTCCACCAGCACTATCCGGTATGACAATGGTTCCCTCATCATTACAGGTTACAAGGCCAAGCGCTACGGTTGTTCCCGTGGTGGCTACCTCATCTACATTTGGCCTCCCACCCACTACTTTCCAACTTTCGGCTCCTGAGATCGTTTCGTTGCCGCCTCCGACTGTTACTCCAACGGAGGTCGTGGCACAATTTATCGAGTCGACTGTTGTGGCCACTGCAGGGTTATCGGTGACGATACCACCTGCGGTTACTTCTATTTCTACTTCTGAGGTCCCGGTGACATCGGAAATCCTTCCTCAGTACACTCAAGATATATCACATAAGAGGTTCGATTTCGATGCAACCTTATCAGACACAGAACGAATAGCAGCACTTGAACGGGTCGTGGCAGAACAATCCAGGGTAAATCTTATCCAGACCCAGGCTATTCAACGCCTAGTTGCAGAGAATCAGATGCATTCGTCCCTGCTGGTAGAACATGGAAGAATCATAGATGCTCTGAAGGAGTTCTTGGCATCTCAGGGGGAGACGAGCTGTAAAGGTGATGAGTTGAGGACGAAGAAGCGCAATGATAGAGACGATGATCCCAATGCATCGAAAGGTGCAGGTGGTGAGTTGCCAACAACTGATCAAGCTCTTGGAACTTCCACAACTCAGGGGGAGTCGACAACTACAGCTGGTGGTGATGATGTGGTGGTAGTGGAAGTTGAAGAGATGGATGATGAGTTGGTTGGTGATGATGATGTATTACCAGTGGAAGAGATAGAGAAGATTGGTGAAGAGATTGTGATTGATACAGAGATAGAAGAGGGAGAGATAGTTGAGGAAAATATTGAGCATGACATTCCAGATGTTGAGAAAGCAGAAATGAGTAAAGAGATTGGGAATGATGAGACTGAATGGGAAGAGCAGCCTAGATGGAAAGAAGGCTATGCTCAGTGGTTCGTCAAAACGAAGAAACCAGCGGTCCCTACAATGTTCAAGAAGAGTTACAACATTAGAGGCTATGCTGAAGCGAAGAAAGGGATTATTTGCTGGATATATGATGAGCAGTTGAGGCTCTTCGTGATTAAGAGATATGACGGTGTTCAGTATTTCAAAAGACTTTTAAGATCACTGAATACACTGCCAGAATGTGAAGTGAAAGACTTAGCCAGATTGGGATTGATAAACCGAAGTGATGATAATATGGCTAGAGTTATTGGGAAAATTGTGTGGAAAGAGAGTATAAAAGAGAAGAAATTTGAGCTGTTGAAACCACAAAAGGGAAAACTTGTTGAAGACAAGGATAGAGGTTTGAGAGCAGATGGAAAACCTTGGATGATTATGAAGTATAAGCCGATCCGGTGCCTTAAAGAAGTGCCGATGAAACAGATGCCCAAGGATGTGCTCAAAGATCTAAAGTGTTGGTATGTTGATTGTGAAACAGCTGAAGCAGTGATGGAAGACGAAGATGAACAAGAGCTGCTAAGAGTTTATGATCCGATGCATCTAGTGAACTTGTCGCAAGTTGATCTGCAGGTGCTGAATGAGAAGAAAATCTTTTATATTCCTGCTTGGAAATATCAAGTTGCTAACAAATTCTTTGATATTTCTTCACTTCGTCTTTCCAAGCAGGAATATAAAAGATTTTCTTCTCATTCAGCACCTGCAGATCAGCTTGCGACAAGTTCACTAGATGCATCGGATCATAAACTCTTAGCAGCTCTTGTTCATCTTCGTCTTCCATCACTGCTTCAGCTGTTTCACAATCAACATACCACCACTTTAGATCTTTGAGCACATCCTTGGGCATCTGTTTCATCGGCACTTCTTTAAGGCACCGGATCGGCTTATACTTCATAATCATCCAAGGTTTTCCATCTGCTCTCAAACCTCTATCCTTGTCTTCAACAAGTTTTCCCTTTTGTGGTTTCAACAGCTCAAATCTCTTCTCTTTTATACTCTCTTTCCACACAATTTTCCCAATAACTCTAGCCATATTATCATCACTTCGGTTTATCAATCCCAATCTGGCTAAGTCTTTCACTTCACATTCTGGCAGTGTATTCAGCGATCTTAAAAGTCTTTTGAAATACTGAACACCGTCATATCTCTTAATCACGAAGAGCCTCAACTGCTCATCATATATCCAGCAAATAATCCCTTTCTTCGCTTCAGCATAGCCTCTAATGTTGTAACTCTTCTTGAACATTATAGGGACCGCTGGTTTCTTCGTTTTGACGAACCACTGAGCATAGCCTTCTTTCCATCTAGGCTGCTCTTCCCATTCAGTGTCATCATTCCCAATCTCTTTACTCATTTCTGCTTTCTCAACATCTGGAATGTCATGCTCAATATTTTCCTCAACTATCTCTCCCTCTTCTATCTCTGTATCAATCACAATCTCTTCACCAATCTTCTCTATCTCTTCCACTGGTAATACATCATCATCACCAACCAACTCATCATCCATCTCTTCAACTTCCACTACCACCACATCATCACCACCAGCTGCAGTTGTCGACTCCCCCTGAGTTGTGGAAGTTCCAAGAGCTTGATCAGTTCTTGGCAACTCACCACCTGCACCTTTCGATGCATTGGGATCATCGTCTCTATCATTGCGCTTCTTCGTCCTCAACTCATCGCCTTTACAGCTCGTCTCCCCCTAAGATGCCAAGAACTCCTTCAGAGCATCTATGATTCTTCCATGTTCTACCAGCAGGGACGACTGCATCTGATTCTCTGCAACTAGGTGTTGAATAGCCTGTTCTGGATAAGATTTACCCTGGATTGTTCTGCCACGACCCGTTCAAGTGCTGCTATTCGTTCTGAGTCTGATAAGGTTGCATCGAAATCGAACCTCATATGTGATATATCTTGAGTGTACTGAGGAGGGATTTCCGATGTCACCGGGACCTCAGAAGTAGAAATAGACGTAACCGCAGGTGGTATCGTCACCGATAACCCTGCAGTGGCCACAACAGTCGACTCGATAAATTGTGCCACGACCTCCGTTGGAGTAACAGTCGGAGGCGGCAACGAAACGATCTCAGGAGCCGAAAGTTGGAAAGTAGTGGGTGGGAGGCCAAATGTAGATGAGGTAGCCACCACGGGAACAACCGTAGCGCTTGGCCTTGTAACCTATAATGATAAGGGAACCATTGTCATACCGGATAGTGCTGGTGGAGTGAAACATACCACCCTAGAGCTCTCACCGACTCCCGATCCTGCACCTATCGTTCCCTTCTTGACCTCCATATTAACTGTTGTACCTCTCCTTCATAATCTGACTCGCTGTCATCATCAGCTCTCTTTCTTTTCCCATGAGTCCTTTCATGTGTTACCAAAATCCTTCTTGCCTCATCAGAACCAGCCACCGTAGCAGCTGTCCTAGAAACATTCACACCCGAAGCACGTTCAACCGGGACCTGTACATTCTCCTCTGGATCAACCCTTTCCATGTCAAAAAATCCTTGACCGCCAAACTCTGCGTCAAGGTCAACGTTCTCCTCCGGTGACACAACAGGAGCAGCAGGTATAGCTTGAGGTGCTCCTACCTGTTGTGGTGCCGGGTCCCTAAACTCGTCCCCTCGAGCAGGCACATTCCCCGGGTTGATCAAGTACCCAAATAGTGAAGTATGTCGAGGACGGAGCTCAGGTTTGCTCCTCGCACTCGAGGATCTGCATTGGGCAAAGATCCTTTTGCTCACACTTTCTACGTATCGGATTGGTCGGCGCTGAGGTAGCGTTGGAGCAACATGATTTAATATCATTTGGAGAAATCTTGGATACATGATAAATCTCTCACGCGCCACCGCTCTTCTTTGTCGATCGATCTCGTAGAAGACCATCTGACTAAAGCTGTAACGCTTATTATAAGTCAGAGCAGTCATTGCCGACTGCATGGTCGCGCCCATGCCATAAGTGCCCGCCTTTCTCCCTGACATGCAAACAATCATGACATGCATGAGAAAGCGCCACTGGTTAAGCAAAAATCCCTTCCTTCTCTGCGTATCTCCCAAGGGACCTGAGTATCCCATCCTCAAAAACGCTCCATCACGGAAAGGAGCTACAAAGTCTGTCGGGTCATCCCTCGTCTCATCTCCAAAACGTAAAGCCGCCCGGATCTGTTCAGATGAGAACTGAACAATGTGATTGTTGACTGTTGCTCGCATCACCGGGTGCTCGACCCCACAATCATATTCCACGGTCTGCCAAAAATCCTCAATGTTTGGCAAGGATATTGGCAGTGTTGTCGTAATAGCGTGGAATATACGCGAGCGTAGTAGGAATGTGATGATTTCGCGGAAATCATCAACTCCGCTCGCCTCCGGGTCTAATGTTATATACATGTTGTGACCCGGGAAGAACTGTCTCTGGTTATCACCACCGTCATCACCGCCTGCACCACCTATAGCAGCCATATCTGCACCAAACAGACTAAGTTAGATAAGCGACAAAGCAAATCACAAGTTCGCCTGTTACCATGAGCGAAGTTGTGATCTTTTCAGTATAGGCGAAATTAAAGATGGGGCGAAGTTGGGAAACAACTTCGCTTCAACTTTAACTTCGACTGTTAACTGTTAAGTAAAAAAGTCCAGTCGAAGTTAATGGTAACTTCGCCTAACCACAACATCGCCTCATAAACTGTTTCAAAAATAATTATCAGGCGAAGTTAAACCTCAGGCGAAGTTACGGACAACTTCGCCTAAACTGTAACTTCGCCGAATATGAAACGGCATCAGTTAGGTTTATCGAACGACGTGATTTGGTCAATTTTGAGCTTGCGAATCTCGTAAAACTTGATTTAATGACGATTTAGACGATTAGATTGATTATGAACACGTAAACATACGTTTGAAAATCGCTTGTTAAGGGTTCGAAAAACGAGAACGTGACCGTTGATAAACGTTAATGAACATGATTAATCGATTCGATTACCCTACACACCTTTAAACACGGATTAGAATCGAAGGAAAAGAGAACACAGAAAGATCGATAAGTTCGCTATGGGTTTAGAGGTTAAGTTCGCTGGATAAGTTCGCTGGGTTTTGAAAATAATGTCAGTAGTTCAGTGTCGAGTGTCTGTAATCTAGTTAGTTAGATTTGAGTTTTGTATGTAAGCGAAGTTGCTAACAAGTTCGCTGACATAGGCGAACTTATTAGACAAGCGAAGTTAGTGACAACTTCGCCTGAACATGCCAGGCGAAGTTGTCGTGAATATATAGTCTAGGTTACGGCTTAGATTAAACAATTAATATCGACAATTGATATCGAACGAGTTCATTATTCAGAGAACGAGTCAGAGAGAGTCTGTATTTGGTGATCTTTGTATCACGTGTTTACGGTTGCAATATAACGTGTTTGTGTTTATTGTAACGTGTTTAATCGTTTTGTTTTCTACGCTCGTAACGTCTTACGTAGGGATTCCGCACCTACGTAGAACGCGATATCTCGTGTAGATCCGGCTGGGAACCTACAATTGGTATCAGAGCATTTGCTCGATTGTGTGGTTCGGGATTATCACGCGGGTGTAGAAATCGTTCCGTTCGACTATTCGCGGGACGAGTTTTCTGAGTTTTTGTGTTATACTCACCTCCTACAATCATAAACGACCCATAACACCTTCACAAACCTCGTAAAATCCAGAAATCAAACCTGCATATTCATCGTTTTCATCAGGCGAAGTTGCCGTCACTGTTCGTAGGGTTTCAGCGAAGATATAAGGTTAAGCGAAGTTATTCACAACTTCGCCTACCTTCTCAAGTTCGCTTTTCTCAAGCGAAGTTACCCACAACTTCACCTACTTCACAAGTTCGCTTACCTTAAGCGAAGTTATCTACAACTTCGCCGAATCAGGCGAATTTAAAAAGGAAGCGAAGTTCAGAATCAGCGAAGTTCAGACTTAAGCGAAGTTATCCTCAACTTCGCCTACAGTACTGTTTAAAATAAAATTTTTATTTTTCGAGTTTCTTTGGGTTTCGTGAAAGATGTCGTCAATCAACATTACGGAACTAGTTAAGATGGAAGTGGAAGCAGGTTCGGCTACAAAGGCACCGAAGATGCTTAAGAAAACTGATTATGTTGCGTGGAAAGATCGTTTTGAACAATATGTCAAGTACCAAGATGCTAAGATGTGGGTATGCATACAAGATGGTTACATTCCACCTACTACTGAGTATGAGGGTCGTGATCAGATCAAGAAATACAAAGAGATGGAAGAAGAAGAGAAGAAAATGTATGAGGTCGAAAGCAAAGCTCATGCAGCAATTACAATGGCTCTTCCACAAGAGATTCTGCACACTTTCAGAAAGTATAAAACTGCCAGAGAGCTTTGGGAAGCGCTTGAAAACCGGTTTGAGGGCAATGTGGGAATTCATGCATCGAAGATTAAACATCTAAAAACCCAATTCTCGGTCTTCAAGTATCTGAAGAATGAATCACTTGATGATATCATCACTAGATATTATCATTTGATGACTGAACTCAGCAACTATTCAATTGCTTACAAAGAAGATGAAATTGTTGAAAAGCTTCTTGATGCTCTCCCACCGAAATGGGAGATGTATACTGTGTTGATGAGAGAAGACAAAGACTTTGCTGACTATGACCTGGAGACAGCAGTTAACAAGCTAAGAACGTTTGAACTGAACATGGTACGAAAGGAGAAACCTACCGATCAGGTTCAAGATCCGGGTATGTATGGTGCAAAGGTTAACTCAGGATCAAGTTCGAAAACTGAATCATCTGCTTATTACTCTAAGGGAGAGTCAGGCGCTAGCTCAACACATGAAGGACATGTATCTCTCAACATGAACGGTGATGTGTGCCTTGTAGCTGGAGGGTCAAATGCTTCTCAACCTCAAGCGACCAAGAGTAGTTTTTCCCCAAGTGTTTCAAACAACAACTACTCGAAGATGCCCATGAGTGTTAAATCTGCTGAACAGCAGTTTGCTCTCTATGCATCTTTTATTGCTTCGTATGAGAATTACATTAAGGGTAAGATTGTTGATCCTGCAATTTTGGATGAAGACTATGATCAGATCGATGCTGATGATCTGGAGGAGATGGATCTGCAGTGGCAGATGGCTATGATTGTGAGAATGGTTAAGAGGTTCATGAAAAAGACTGGCAGGAAGTTTGTCGGTGAGAGGCCAGGGTTTGATAAGTCGAAGGTTCGCTGTTACAACTGTCAGCAGAATGGCCACTTTGCAAAAGAGTGCAAAAATGAACGTGTAGAACGCAGTCAAAACAGATCTACACAGCAGAGTGGTAGTGGTAATGACTATAGAGCCATGATTTCCAGACAGAACGAGGAGTACAACTGGAATCTGCATGTTGAAGAAGTATTTGAACTGGCCAATTTGGCAAACATCGAAACTGCAGATAGTGAGAAGGGAACTGGCGAAAATGAAGCTTACATGGCAGATGTGGCAGACCAGCTCTCCGAGGTAAGTACCGAACTCCCTTGTACTAAGTGTGAACATCTGTCTGAACAACTGACAACTATAACTGATCAGTTTGTTAGTTTGGATGCGCAATTTAAAACATTAAAAGAAGATCATCATTTCACTAAAGCTAGAGAAAATAGTTACAAAGTAAAAATTAAAGCTAGTGAGAAAGATATTAAAAGTCTTAAAGCAAAGCTTGCTGAAAAAATTCAAGTGATTGATCTTAGCTATGAAGTACTAGAAGAGAAAACCAAACTAATAGCTGAAAGGGATAAACAGATAGCTGATCACCAGGTGAAAGTGGGTGGAACTTAACAGGAAATTTGAGAAATTCAGAAATTCCACCGCTATACTTGATCACCTCGTTAGTGATCAAGGTTCCCCAGTTAAAAGGGGAGGAATTGGTTATCATGAAGTTCCACCACCTTTCAATCATAATTACACTTATGACCCTAGTAATCAGAAATCTGTCGATGTTGACTATGGTCAGACAGTTCCGGTTAAGGTAACGATTAAAGAACCAGAAGTTAGTAAAGGCGAAACGAGTAAGCCTGTGTCTAATGTGAAAATTTCTGTGCCTAGTCCTGTCTCATCTAACTCGGACAAGTCTTCCGAGTCGAGTGAGACAAAACAAGAGGAAGTGTTACCAAAGAGTGGAGAGAAAAATAAAACAACTGAAAAGAAATCTTCACTAAACCCGTATGTCCCACCATATGTGAGACAAACGGGCAGTAATACAGCCTCAACATCTAAAACAACTATGGAAAAGAAAATTGAACACAGGAGTTGTTTCAGATATAATCAATTAGGACACCTAGTTGCTGATTGCCCTCTGAAGCAGAGATTCAGAGGTGTGAGGCCTTCGAGAACTGAGAATAGAACTAACAGAAATGTTAAAACTGAAAACCCATCAAAATTCAGAAATTGGTCTAATTCAGGTTTTCAAAGAAATAGATCTCAGTTTTTCACTGCTAACAACCAAACCATAGGTAATAATTCTTTTAATTCACGAAGGTTTGGATGGCCTCATAGACAATCCACAACAAGGTATCCTGTTAGGACTCACATAAATTATTATGATACTAACTTTGGACAGCCAAGGTACGGGATGTATCGACCCAAGACCAATCGGTCTTGGGTCCCCAGATTTTAATCATCTGCTTTAATCGTGCAGGAACAGTTGAACAGGGCTGCCAACAATCAAACTGAAGTAACCGACATAATTCTAAGTGATAGTGACGTTTTTTTTTTTTTTTTTTTTTTTGTAACACAAAAACACACGACATGGTTACTCGGGATTGATCATCCCATTCAGCTCAACAAGGTTTTGAAATCTAGTTTTGTCAAACGCTTTCGTGTACAAGTCAGCGAAATTATCTAACGTGTCAACCTTTTCGAGCACAATCAGTTTCTTCTCAGCACAATCCCGTATAAAATGATGACGAATGTTTAGTTTTACTGTGCTTTACGGGATTGTTAGTTACTGAGATAGCAGCAGTGTTATCAATGCAAATAGGAATAAGAGTAAAATTCAGACCATAATCGCGCAACTGTTGTTGAATCCATAGAACCTGGGAGCAGCAGTTGGATGCTGCCATGTATTCTGCTTCACAGGTTGAAATTGCGACTGAGGTCTGCTTCTTGCATTGCCAGGACACTAGTCTGCCACCAAGAAACTGACATCCACCAGTTGTAGACTTCCGACTCTGATTGCACCCTCCATAATCAAAATCTGTGTACGCGACTAGCTCCAAGTCTCCTCCTCTCGAGTACCACAACCCCAGCTTCGGCTTGCCTTTGAGATACCGCAGTATCCTCTTCGTACCCTTCAAATGAGATTCTTTTGGGTTTGCCTGAAAGCGTGCACAAAGACAAACAGCAAACATTATATCAGGCCTAGAAGCAGTTAAGTACATTAAAGAACCTATAATTGCCCGATATTAGGTTGGGTCCACGTCTGCATCGTTGTCTGAATCAGCACCCAATTTGTGATTGACGCAGACTGGAGTATCATATGGAGTGCTGTCCTCCATCTTGAAGCGTTTGAGAACATCATGAACATACTTCGTCTGATGAATGAACATACCATCTTTCTTCTGATCAACCTGCAATCCTAAAAAGAAGGTTAGTATAGCACTCATTTCAAATCTCTTCTTCATGACGGCCTCAAACTCCTGACACATGGCGACCTTTGATGCAGCAAAGATAATGTCGTCCACGTAGACTTGCACCAGTAGTAAGTCGCTCCCTTTTCTCTTGAAGAACAATGTGCTATCAATCTTACCTCTTTCAAACTCATTCTCAAGCAAGTAGTCGGATAACGTTGAGTACCAGGCACGAGGTGCCTGATGTAGTCCATACAGCGCTTTACTTAGCTTGTACACGTGATCGGGAAAGTCAGGGTCAGGAAAACCCGGAGGTTGCTCAACGTACACAACCTCATCGACTTTACCATTTAGGAACGCACTCTTCACATCCAACTGAAAGACCTTCATCTCCTTATGAGCAGCAAATGCCAAAAACAAACGAATGGCTTCCAATCTTGCCACATGAGCAAACACCTCATTGTAATCAATCCCCTCTTGCTGATTAAAGCCTTTAACAACCAGCCTCGCCTTGTTCCTGATAACAATCCCTTTCTCATCTCTCTTACATTTGAAGACCCATTTCGTGCCTATCGCATGCACATCCTTCGGTTTTTCAACCAAATTCCATACTTCCATTTTCTTAAACTGAGCTAACTCTTCTTGCATGGCTTCGACCCATGAGCTGTCCTTAAGAGCCATTTCATAGTTCTTTGGTTCAATCTGGCTGATGAAGCAGGTGTACAAGCATTCGTTGATAATGCCTGTGTCTTTAATGCTTGTGTAAACACAGGTGTGCTCATTCAAGCTTTTTCTTGTTTGTACACCGGCGGACAGATCACTTATCACGTTCTCCAAAGGATGATCTTTGTGAATTCTCGTAGTCGGAACCGAACTGACATTCAGATTATCTTCCAAGTTCGAAGATAGCTCATCAATGGGTGATTGATGTTGAGAGTGAAACGGATTGATGAATTCTTCTTCAGTAGAGGCAGCAGGGGTATTGACAGCATTTGACGAGGAAGGCTGACATTCATCATACTGTGGTCGTTGCACCAAAGTGTTTTCCTCATCGCATATCATCTTCGTAGCAATTCTTTCCTCAACTTCTGCAAAATCCAAATAAGGCATGTTAAAAGATTTAAAAAGTCTATCATAGTCGAAAACCCCAGCGGGTCCCGTGCTTGGTTTTGGTGATTTGTAACTTGTGATATCAGTGTTACAGACCACCTCAACCTTGCTGGTCGATGTATTAAAGACCCGTCTGTTGGGAGTCCCAACAACGTATCCGACTAAGATTCCTTCGTCGGCTACTTCACCAAATTTAGAATTGGTCTTTAATATCGAACACGGGGACCCGAATGGTTCAAGACCACTCAAGTTGGGCTTTCTCCCATGCATAAGTTCATAACAGGTTTTATTTAATCTTTTAACAGTTAACACTCTATTAAGGATATAACAGGCTGTTGCAACAGCTTCAGCCCAGAACACCAGGGGAAGTTTTGAATCAGCCAGCATGGTTCTGGCTCCTTCAATTAAGGTTCTGTTCTTTCTCTCAGCCACTCCATTTTGTTGCGGTGTATACAGTGCGCTGTACTGGTGTTCAATCCCCTTCTGTAAGCAGAAGATCTCCATCTCATAGTTCTTGAACTCAGTCCCATTGTCACTTCTGATGCACTTAACCCTTTTTCCCATGATATTCTCAACCTTGGTAATCAAATTCTTTACCATCTGAACAGTTTCATCCTTTGACTTCAGGAAATATACCCAGGAATATCTAGAGAAATCATCAGTGATCACCAAGCAGTAAGATGTTCCTCCTAGAGTTTTTACATTCACGGGACCGAAGAGATCCATGTGAAGTAATTCTAGGGTACTGACAATTGAATTGACTTTCTTGGTGAGATGGGATTTCTTGTGTTGCTTTCCCTTTTTGCATGATAAGCATTTGTCTTCAAAGTTGAAATTCTTCAAGGGAACACCCAGCACAAGCCCATTTTTGACAAGGTAGTTCATTTTCTGAAGATGAATATGCCCCATTCTCCTATGCCACAACTCGGACTCCGTTTCAGTTGCTTTTGACAGAAGACACGATTCTTCTGTGGCCATCTCAGTCGACCTCATATCCATGATATACGTATTCTTCACTCTTGGAGCCTTCATAACAATCCAATCCTCTGGTATCTTGAAACCAGGATATAGCACGATCGCCTCATTCTTTGTAAAATGTACGGTGTACTTTTTGTCGCAGATCTGCGAAACACTCAGCAGATTGTGCTTCAGTTCTTCAACAAAGTTTACTTTCTCTAAAGTCATCTTTCCATTCGACACCGTCCCTATTCCGGTAATCGTTCAACCGCTCTCTCCTGCGAAACTCACTCTTCCTCCTTGAACAGGTTTCCAGTCATGTAACAATTTCTTGTTACCCGTCATGTGCCGGGAACAGCCGCTATCCACAACCCATTGATTGTTGGCAGCCCTGTTCAACTGTTCCTGCACGATTAAAGCAGATGATTAAAATCTGGGGACCCAAGACCGATTGGTCTTGGGTCGATACATCCCGTACCTTGGCTGTCCAAAGTTAGTATCATAATAATTTATGTGAGTCCTAACAGGATACCTTGTTGTGGATTGTCTATGAGGCCATCCAAACCTTCGTGAATTAAAAGAATTATTACCTATGGTTTGGTTGTTAGCAGTGAAAAACTGAGATCTATTTCTTTGAAAACCTGAATTAGACCAATTTCTGAATTTTGATGGGTTTTCAGTTTTAACATTTCTGTTAGTTCTATTCTCAGTTCTCGAAGGCCTCACACCTCTGAATCTCTGCTTCAGAGGGCAATCAGCAACTAGGTGTCCTAATTGATTATATCTGAAACAACTCCTGTGTTCAATTTTCTTTTCCATAGTTGTTTTAGATGTTGAGGCTGTATTACTGCCCGTTTGTCTCACATATGGTGGGACATACGGGTTTAGTGAAGATTTCTTTTCAGTTGTTTTATTTTTCTCTCCACTCTTTGGTAACACTTCCTCTTGTTTTGTCTCACTCGACTCGGAAGACTTGTCCGAGTTAGATGAGACAGGACTAGGCACAGAAATTTTCACATTAGACACAGGCTTACTCGTTTCGCCTTTACTAACTTCTGGTTCTTTAATCGTTACCTTAACCGGAACTGTCTGACCATAGTCAACATCGACAGATTTCTGATTACTAGGGTCATAAGTGTAATTATGATTGAAAGGTGGTGGAACTTCATGATAACCAATTCCTCCCCTTTTAACTGGGGAACCTTGATCACTAACGAGGTGATCAAGTATAGCGGTGGAATTTCTGAATTTCTCAAATTTCCTGTTAAGTTCCACCCACTTTCACCTGGTGATCAGCTATCTGTTTATCCCTTTCAGCTATTAGTTTGGTTTTCTCTTCTAGTACTTCATAGCTAAGATCAATCACTTGAATTTTTTCAGCAAGCTTTGCTTTAAGACTTTTAATATCTTTCTCACTAGCTTTAATTTTTACTTTGTAACTATTTTCTCTAGCTTTAGTGAAATGATGATCTTCTTTTAATGTTTTAAATTGCGCATCCAAACTAACAAACTGATCAGTTATAGTTGTCAGTTGTTCAGACAGATGTTCACACTTAGTACAAGGGAGTTCGGTACTTACCTCGGAGAGCTGGTCTGCCACATCTGCCATGTAAGCTTCATTTTCGCCAGTTCCCTTCTCACTATCTGCAGTTTCGATGTTTGCCAAATTGGCCAGTTCAAATACTTCTTCAACATGCAGATTCCAGTTGTACTCCTCGTTCTGTCTGGAAATCATGGCTCTATAGTCATTACCACTACCACTCTGCTGTGTAGATCTGTTTTGACTGCGTTCTACACGTTCATTTTTGCACTCTTTTGCAAAGTGGCCATTCTGCTGACAGTTGTAACAGCGAACCTTCGACTTATCAAACCCTGGCCTCTCACCGACAAACTTCCTGCCAGTCTTTTTCATGAACCTCTTAACCATTCTCACAATCATAGCCATCTGCCACTGCAGATCCATCTCCTCCAGATCATCAGCATCGATCTGATCATAGTCTTCATCCAAAATTGCAGGATCAACAATCTTACCCTTAATGTAATTCTCATACGAAGCAATAAAAGATGCATAGAGAGCAAACTGCTGTTCAGCAGATTTAACACTCATGGGCATCTTCGAGTAGTTGTTGTTTGAAACACTTGGGGAAAAACTACTCTTGGTCGCTTGAGGTTGAGAAGCATTTGACCCTCCAGCTACAAGGCACACATCACCGTTCATGTTGAGAGATACATGTCCTTCATGTGTTGAGCTAGCGCCTGACTCTCCCTTAGAGTAATAAGCAGATGATTCAGTTTTCGAACTTGATCCTGAGTTAACCTTTGCACCATACATACCCGGATCTTGAACCTGATCGGTAGGTTTCTCCTTTCGTACCATGTTCAGTTCAAACGTTCTTAGCTTGTTAACTGCTGTCTCCAGGTCATAGTCAGCAAAGTCTTTGTCTTCTCTCATCAACACAGTATACATCTCCCATTTCGGTGGGAGAGCATCAAGAAGCTTTTCAACAATTTCATCTTCTTTGTAAGCAATTGAATAGTTGCTGAGTTCAGTCATCAAATGATAATATCTAGTGATGATATCATCAAGTGATTCATTCTTCAGATACTTGAAGACCGAGAATTGGGTTTTTAGATGTTTAATCTTCGATGCATGAATTCCCACATTGCCCTCAAACCGGTTTTCAAGCGCTTCCCAAAGCTCTCTGGCAGTTTTATACTTTCTGAAAGTGTGCAGAATCTCTTGTGGAAGAGCCATTGTAATTGCTGCATGAGCTTTGCTTTCGACCTCATACATTTTCTTCTCTTCTTCTTCCATCTCTTTGTATTTCTTGATCTGATCACGACCCTCATACTCAGTAGTAGGTGGAATGTAACCATCTTGTATGCATACCCACATCTTAGCATCTTGGTACTTGACATATTGTTCAAAACGATCTTTCCACGCTACATAATCAGTTTTCTTAAGCATCTTCGGTGCCTTTGTAGCCGAACCTGCTTCCACTTCCATCTTAACTAGTTCCGTAATGTTGATTGACGACATCTTTCACGAAACCCAAAGAAACTCGAAAAATAAAAATTTTATTTTAAACAGTACTGTAGGCGAAGTTGAGGATAACTTCGCTTAAGTCTGAACTTCGCTGATTCTGAACTTCGCTTCCTTTTTAAATTCGCCTGATTCGGCGAAGTTGTAGATAACTTCGCTTAAGGTAAGCGAACTTGTGAAGTAGGTGAAGTTGTGTAAGGCCCCGAACCCGGTGCCCTACTTTAGCGTCGGATTTACTCATAAACACAGCTCTTACAAATCAGAGTTTATTAAAACCTTTCGCGGAATATAAAACGTCAATCATTTGTCACAAAACATTAAATCTTTTCTTTGATACCATAACACAAAACTTTATATTTAAAACATCTTTACTTCTTTCTTCAGATGCCAGCCGTTCAATCCATGCCGTGTGTCATCCTCATGCTAACTCTGTAATCAGCTCACCTGCGTGCATACTAAAAGTCAGCTACGCTGAGTGAGTTCTAGTTAATCAAGCAACTTATCATACAGCCACTTCATACAATATTTACGTATCCGAAGACACATAGTCCACTGTCTAACATGCCACTGTTTAACCACTTAACTACCCCTATAGCTTAACCTCTTAATTACCCCTACCGCTTAGCCACTTGTGCCACTTTATGCCACTTATGCCACTTATGCCACTTTATGCCACTTTGCCACTTGTGCCACTTATGCCACTTGTGCCACTTTAATAACGTATAACGTTATGCCACTTTAATAACGAAAGCACGTATAGGCTTACCCTACCACGTACTGTCGTTATGCCCCTAACACTCTTACTAAACTTGCCACTTCTAACACGTTCTACCTCTACTTGTCTACAACACACTTCCTAGCATTTACATAATAAGCATGTCACATTAACAATCATACACACATAATAACGAGATATTATAAGGGTCTGGTCCCTAACATCACAGATATTATAAGGGTCTGGTCCCTAGTTTTCGAATATTAGAAGGGTTCGATTCCCTCTTCATTACTATACAACCATACATCATACCTCGAGTATTATTAGGGCTCGGTACCCTTTTCGTAACCATACAACCATACGTTATCATTTCTTTCTTTTATCATCTCTATCGTGTTCATACACATAAACATACATAACATACTTACCTTATTCTTAGCGCTGCAAACTGACAGCACGTGCAATATCCGAAGATCGTTCACGCACCATCAAGCAATCATTCATACATAACATTCCTACCTTATACATAGCTTTACAACCTGACAGCACGTGCAATATCCGTAGGTCGTTCACGTACCATCAAGCAATCATTCATACAGTTCACATTATCCATATAAGGCATACACTTATCTCTTAGGATAAGTGTATTAACTATCACATTGAGTATGCACACAGCCCCGAAAACATAACACATAAGTGGGGCTAGAAACTCACCTGGATACTGCTTCTTTTTCTGAGAGCTGTAAATCCCTTCTTTAACTGAGCTCGGCTAACTGTACAAGTTACACGTATCAATACTCGCCTGACCTAATCTGGTGGCCTAGTATTAGCTTACTTTAACTTATCGCTTTATAATTTATTTTCTAATCAAACTTGGCTTTAGGCGAAGTTAACCCTTCGGGCGAACTTAGCTTCAGGCGAAGTTAAACCTTAGGCGAACTTGGCTTCAGGCGAAGTTAAACCTTAGGCGAACTTGGCTTCAGGCGAAGTTAAACCTTAGGCGAACTTGGCTTCAGGCGAAGTTAAACCTCAGGCGAACTTGGCTTTTAGGCGAAGTTAAACCTCAGGCGAACTTGGCTTCAGGCGAAGTTAAACCTTAGGCGAACTTGGCTTCAGGCGAAGTTAAACCTTAGGCGAACTTGGCTTTTAGGCGAAGTTACCATTTAGGCGAAGTTGCCATCAGGCGAACTTGGCTTCAGGCGAACTTATCAGGCGAACTTGGCTTGCAGGCGAAGTTCATCAGGCGAACTTAGCTTGCAGGCGAAGTTCATCGCTTGAAGGCGAAGTTGCCCAGATGAAGGCGAAGTTGTCGCGCTGCAGATCTGTTTGCCCATAACTCCTTCGTTTCTTAGCCAAATAACTCGATTTTGGTACCCACGGAATCGTATGATCGGCGCCTACAAACCCTAACCATCAAATCGGCCTAAAATCGACGTTTTAGAGGTCCGATTTGGGCAGTTTGGGTTCGGGTCCGGTTTAACCCATCCAATCCTAACCATTTTCAGTAATATTAGCTTTGCGGGATTAGTTCTTACCTTACCAACTCAGATCTATCAACAAATCTCGGGTCTCGGCTTCGAATCTTGATCGGTTAGAATGTGTGTGTTTTGAGGGTGTAAGGAGTGTGTGTTAGGGAGTTTGGTGAGAAAATGAGATATTTTGGGATTTTGGGGGTATTTATATCCCTGAAATCCCATTCTCATTTAACCTATCTCAATTAACCCAAGTCCATAACCCACTTCCATTACCCGACATTAGCCCGACCCATACCAACTCCTATTCTTTTATTTATTCCCTGATAACCCGAGTAAACTTCCCATCTATTAATAAGTAATATAACTAATATTACCTTAGAAATTTCGGGATGTTACAAGTCTTCCCTCCTTAAAGAGGTTTCGTCCCCGAAACCTAACTTATTCCCTATAAAAGGAAAACTTCTTACATTTACACGCTATATGCCTTCGCTTTTGAGTTATCCCTCTTACTCCTGACTTGTAGTCATCGAGCGGTGATCATGTGTTTTAGCTATTACGGTAGCTTGTCCATGAAGCCCTCGATGTACATAGTCTCGTATCGCCTTCCCGAGGAACCTTGTTTTATATAATAACGCTAACCCCTAAAGCGACGCTTTACCCTCACACAACTAATTTTCATAACTAACATGCGTTTAAGATAAATCCATAGATCGTTCATACAAAAGCACAAGAGATCACAAATACATCATAACATAAAAGGAAATCATTCAAACTTGCTAAACGAACATAGGTTCAACTGTATAATAAAACACTCTTTAACTACTAAACATAAAACAACTGTGACATGCCATTTATTCTCCTGCAACCTCCTCAGCAGCTAATAGACCATCCCTTCACGCGTTTCCTCTTCCTTCCCCCACTGCCACGGCTTCTCTACACTCTCTAGCTATGTGACCCGACTTACCACACTTGTAACACTTCTGGTTCTCGGTGCAATCACGAGTTATGTGTCCCTTCTTCCCACATCGGTAGCACTGATTTGGACCAGCCTTGCATTCTCCTAGGTGCATCTTCCCGCACACTTTGCATGTTTCCCTTCCCGCGACCTTTAGTATCTTCTTCCCCGCATACTCCACGACATCTACAGATCCTTTGGTTCCTTTCGCTCCTCCCTTATAATCATCACCCTTCTTTCCGTCTCCTCCTGCCTTCTCAGTGGCCCTTGCATGGTTTTCGGCAGACTTGTCAGTACGAAATTTCTTCTCTGCAGCAGCCATAGCGTAAGAAATGGCAAATTGAGTAACAGGATCCAGCTGATACCCTTCATTGCTGCTTGGTCCTTGCAAAGTTTCACTTTTATCCTTTTTCGTGGTAGTAACTAGTTCTTCAGAAGGTTCTCGGACAACGCGTATTCCAAGAGGACGTCCAGTGTGACCTCCCTTACCAACAAACCTTTTTGCTCCAGCCATTAGTATTCTAAGGGAAAACACAAACATCATCACTCAAGGAACTATCTAGTACAAGGATAGCAAGGCTAACAGGTAATAACAGTGGCCAGCAGTGACTAGCTGATCACATTGCTTTCCGTGTCCTATACACTTCCCTTTATGAGTCTATTTGTGCTGGTTCTACTTAAGCAGTTAGTCAAATCAAACAATCAATTATTCCTATCCCTATCGTTCACATATCCTTTCTTTCTCATTAACATATATCATTTAATCATACACTTTACCTTTACTGATCTTGCTTGAGCGACACATGGCATTCTTGAACTGGCATCTTCTTTCCTTTCTTACTTAAATCCCATTTTCTGTTCGAGTCTAAGCATGTAGGATGCTTAAATCTCTCGAACTTATGCTCTGATACCAACTTGTAAGGCCCCGAACCCGGTGCCCTACTTTAGCGTCGGATTTACTCATAAACACAGCTCTTACAAATCAGAGTTTATTAAAACCTTTCGCGGAATATAAAACGTCAATCATTTGTCACAAAACATTAAATCTTTTCTTTGATACCATAACACAAAACTTTATATTTAAAACATCTTTACTTCTTTCTTCAGATGCCAGCCGTTCAATCCATGCCGTGTGTCATCCTCATGCTAACTCTGTAATCAGCTCACCTGCGTGCATACTAAAAGTCAGCTACGCTGAGTGAGTTCTAGTTAATCAAGCAACTTATCATACAGCCACTTCATACAATATTTACGTATCCGAAGACACATAGTCCACTGTCTAACATGCCACTGTTTAACCACTTAACTACCCCTATAGCTTAACCTCTTAATTACCCCTACCGCTTAGCCACTTGTGCCACTTTATGCCACTTATGCCACTTATGCCACTTTATGCCACTTTGCCACTTGTGCCACTTATGCCACTTGTGCCACTTTAATAACGTATAACGTTATGCCACTTTAATAACGAAAGCACGTATAGGCTTACCCTACCACGTACTGTCGTTATGCCCCTAACACTCTTACTAAACTTGCCACTTCTAACACGTTCTACCTCTACTTGTCTACAACACACTTCCTAGCATTTACATAATAAGCATGTCACATTAACAATCATACACACATAATAACGAGATATTATAAGGGTCTGGTCCCTAACATCACAGATATTATAAGGGTCTGGTCCCTAGTTTTCGAATATTAGAAGGGTTCGATTCCCTCTTCATTACTATACAACCATACATCATACCTCGAGTATTATTAGGGCTCGGTACCCTTTTCGTAACCATACAACCATACGTTATCATTTCTTTCTTTTATCATCTCTATCGTGTTCATACACATAAACATACATAACATACTTACCTTATTCTTAGCGCTGCAAACTGACAGCACGTGCAATATCCGAAGATCGTTCACGCACCATCAAGCAATCATTCATACATAACATTCCTACCTTATACATAGCTTTACAACCTGACAGCACGTGCAATATCCGTAGGTCGTTCACGTACCATCAAGCAATCATTCATACAGTTCACATTATCCATATAAGGCATACACTTATCTCTTAGGATAAGTGTATTAACTATCACATTGAGTATGCACACAGCCCCGAAAACATAACACATAAGTGGGGCTAGAAACTCACCTGGATACTGCTTCTTTTTCTGAGAGCTGTAAATCCCTTCTTTAACTGAGCTCGGCTAACTGTACAAGTTACACGTATCAATACTCGCCTGACCTAATCTGGTGGCCTAGTATTAGCTTACTTTAACTTATCGCTTTATAATTTATTTTCTAATCAAACTTGGCTTTAGGCGAAGTTAACCCTTCGGGCGAACTTAGCTTCAGGCGAAGTTAAACCTTAGGCGAACTTGGCTTCAGGCGAAGTTAAACCTTAGGCGAACTTGGCTTCAGGCGAAGTTAAACCTTAGGCGAACTTGGCTTCAGGCGAAGTTAAACCTCAGGCGAACTTGGCTTTTAGGCGAAGTTAAACCTCAGGCGAACTTGGCTTCAGGCGAAGTTAAACCTTAGGCGAACTTGGCTTCAGGCGAAGTTAAACCTTAGGCGAACTTGGCTTTTAGGCGAAGTTACCATTTAGGCGAAGTTGCCATCAGGCGAACTTGGCTTCAGGCGAACTTATCAGGCGAACTTGGCTTGCAGGCGAAGTTCATCAGGCGAACTTAGCTTGCAGACGAAGTTCATCGCTTGAAGGCGAAGTTGCCCAGATGAAGGCGAAGTTGTCGCGCTGCAGATCTGTTTGCCCATAACTCCTTCGTTTCTTAGCCAAATAACTCGATTTTGGTACCCACGGAATCGTATGATCGGCGCCTACAAACCCTAACCATCAAATCGGCCTAAAATCGACGTTTTAGAGGTCCGATTTGGGCAGTTTGGGTTCGGGTCCGGTTTAACCCATCCAATCCTAACCATTTTCAGTAATATTAGCTTTGCGGGATTAGTTCTTACCTTACCAACTCAGATCTATCAACAAATCTCGGGTCTCGGCTTCGAATCTTGATCGGTTAGAATGTGTGTGTTTTGAGGGTGTAAGGAGTGTGTGTTAGGGAGTTTGGTGAGAAAATGAGATATTTTGGGATTTTGGGGGTATTTATATCCCTGAAATCCCATTCTCATTTAACCTATCTCAATTAACCCAAGTCCATAACCCACTTCCATTACCCGACATTAGCCCGACCCATACCAACTCCTATTCTTTTATTTATTCCCTGATAACCCGAGTAAACTTCCCATCTATTAATAAGTAATATAACTAATATTACCTTAGAAATTTCGGGATGTTACAAGTTGTGGGTAACTTCGCTTGAGAAAATCGAACTTGAGAAGGTAGGCGAAGTTGTGAATAACTTCGCTTAACCTTATATCTTCGCTGAAACCCTACGAACAGTGACGGCAACTTCGCCTGATGAAAACGATGAATATGCAGGTTTGATTTCTGGATTTTACGAGGTTTGTGAAGGTGTTATGGGTCGTTTATGATTGTAGGAGGTGAGTATAACACAAAAACTCAGAAAACTCGTCCCGCGAATAGTCGAACGGAACGATTTCTACACCCGCGTGATAATCCCGAACCACACAATCGAGCAAATGCTCTGATACCAATTGTAGGTTCCCAGCCGGATCTACACGAGATATCGCGTTCTACGTAGGTGCAGAATCCCTACGTAAGACGTTACGAGCGTAGAAAACAAAACGATTAAACACGTTACAATAAACACAAACACGTTATATTGCAACCGTAAACACGTGATACAAAGATCACCAAATACAGACTCTCTCTGACTCGTTCTCTGAATAATGAACTCGTTCGATATCAATTGTCGATATTAATTGTTTAATCTAAGCCGTAACCTAGACTATATATTCACGACAACTTCGCCTGGCATGTTCAGGCGAAGTTGTCACTAACTTCGCTTGTCTAATAAGTTCGCCTATGTCAGCGAACTTGTTAGCAACTTCGCTTACATACAAAACTCAAATCTAACTAACTAGATTACAGACACTCGACACTGAACTACTGACATTATTTTCAAAACCCAGCGAACTTATCCAGCGAACTTAACCTCTAAACCCATAGCGAACTTATCGATCTTTCTGTGTTCTCTTTTCCTTCGATTCTAATCCGTGTTTAAAGGTGTGTAGGGTAATCGAATCGATTAATCATGTTCATTAACGTTTATCAACGGTCACGTTCTCGTTTTTCGAACCCTTAACAAGCGATTTTCAAACGTATGTTTACGTGTTCATAATCAATCTAATCGTCTAAATCGTCATTAAATCAAGTTTTACGAGATTCGCAAGCTCAAAATTGACCAAATCACGTCGTTCGATAAACCTAACTGATGCCGTTTCATATTCGGCGAAGTTACAGTTTATGCGAAGTTGTCCGTAACTTCGCCTGAGGTTTAACTTCGCCTGATAATTATTTTTGAAACAGTTTATGAGGCGATGTTGTGGTTAGGCGAAGTTACCATTAACTTCGACTGGACTTTTTTACTTAACAGTTAACAGTCGAAGTTAAAGTTGAAGCGAAGTTGTTTCCCAACTTCGCCCCATCTTTAATTTCGCCTATACTGAAAAGATCACAACTTCGCTCATGGTAACAGGCGAACTTGTGATTTGCTTTGTCGCTTATCTAACTTAGTCTGTTTGGTGCAGATATGGCTGCTATAGGTGGTGCAGGCGGTGATGACGGTGGTGATAACCAGAGACAGTTCTTCCCGGGTCACAACATGTATATAACATTAGACCCGGAGGCGAGCGGAGTTGATGATTTCCGCGAAATCATCACATTCCTACTACGCTCGCGTATATTCCACGCTATTACGACAACACTGCCAATATCCTTGCCAAACATTGAGGATTTTTGGCAGACCGTGGAATATGATTGTGGGGTCGAGCACCCGGTGATGCGAGCAACAGTCAACAATCACATTGTTCAGTTCTCATCTGAACAGATCCGGGCGGCTTTACGTTTTGGAGATGAGACGAGGGATGACCCGACAGACTTTGTAGCTCCTTTCCGTGATGGAGCGTTTTTGAGGATGGGATACTCAGGTCCCTTGGGAGATACGCAGAGAAGGAAGGGATTTTTGCTTAACCAGTGGCGCTTTCTCATGCATGTCATGATTGTTTGCATGTCAGGGAGAAAGGCGGGCACTTATGGCATGGGCGCGACCATGCAGTCGGCAATGACTGCTCTGACTTATAATAAGCGTTACAGCTTTAGTCAGATGGTCTTCTACGAGATCGATCGACAAAGAAGAGCGGTGGCGCGTGAGAGATTTATCATGTATCCAAGATTTCTCCAAATGATATTAAATCATGTTGCTCCAACGCTACCTCAGCGCCGACCAATCCGATACGTAGAAAGTGTGAGCAAAAGGATCTTTGCCCAATGCAGATCCTCGAGTGCGAGGAGCAAACCTGAGCTCCGTCCTCGACATACTTCACTATTTGGGTACTTGATCAACCCGGGGTATGTGCCTGCTCGAGGGGACGAGTTTAGGGACCCGGCACCACAACAGGTAGGAGCACCTCAAGCTATACCTGCTGCTCCTGTTGTGTCACCGGAGGAGAACGTTGACCTTGACGCAGAGTTTGGCGGTCAAGGATTTTTTGACATGGAAAGGGTTGATCCAGAGGAGAATGTACAGGTCCCGGTTGAACGTGCTTCGGGTGTGAATGTTTCTAGGACAGCTGCTACGGTGGCTGGTTCTGATGAGGCAAGAAGGATTTTGGTAACACATGAACGGACTCATGGGAAAAGAAAGAGAGCTGATGATGACAGCGAGTCAGATTATGAAGGAGAGGTACAACAGTTAATATGGAGGTCAAGAAGGGAACGATAGGTGCAGGATCGGGAGTCGGTGAGAGCTCTAGGGTGGTATGTTTCACTCCACCAGCACTATCCGGTATGACAATGGTTCCCTTATCATTATAGGTTACAAGGCCAAGCGCTACGGTTGTTCCCGTGGTGGCTACCTCATCTACATTTGGCCTCCCACCCACTACTTTCCAACTTTCGGCTCCTGAGATCGTTTCGTTGCCGCCTCCGACTGTTACTCCAACGGAGGTCGTGGCACAATTTATCGAGTCGACTGTTGTGGCCACTGCAGGGTTATCGGTGACGATACCACCTGCGGTTACGTCTATTTCTACTTCTGAGGTCCCGGTGACATCGGAAATCCCTCCTCAGTACACTCAAGATATATCACATATGAGGTTCGATTTCGATGCAACCTTATCAGACTCAGAACGAATAGCAGCACTTGAACGGGTCGTGGCAGAACAATCCAGGGTAAATCTTATCCAGAACAGGCTATTCAACACCTAGTTGCAGAGAATCAGATGCAGTCGTCCCTGCTGGTAGAACATGGAAGAATCATAGATGCTCTGAAGGAGTTCTTGGCATCTCAGGGGGAGACGAGCTGTAAAGGCGATGAGTTGAGGACGAAGAAGCGCAATGATAGAGACGATGATCCCAATGCATCGAAAGGTGCAGGTGGTGAGTTGCCAAGAACTGATCAAGCTCTTGGAACTTCCACAACTCAGGGGGAGTCGACAACTGCAGCTGGTGGTGATGATGTGGTGGTAGTGGAAGTTGAAGAGATGGATGATGAGTTGGTTGGTGATGATGATGTATTACCAGTGGAAGAGATAGAGAAAATTGGTGAAGAGATTGTGATTGATACAGAGATAGAAGAGGGAGAGATAGTTGAGGAAAATATTGAGCATGACATTCCAGATGTTGAGAAAGCAGAAATGAGTAAAGAGATTGGGAATGATGACACTGAATGGGAAGAGCAGCCTAGATGGAAAGAAGGCTATGCTCAGTGGTTCGTCAAAACGAAGAAACCAGCGGTCCCTATAATGTTCAAGAAGAGTTACAACATTAGAGGCTATGCTGAAGCGAAGAAAGGGATTATTTGCTGGATATATGATGAGCAGTTGAGGCTCTTCGTGATTAAGAGATATGACGGTGTTCAGTATTTCAAAAGACTTTTAAGATCGCTGAATACACTGCCAGAATGTGAAGTGAAAGACTTAGCCAGATTGGGATTGATAAACCGAAGTGATGATAATATGGCTAGAGTTATTGGGAAAATTGTGTGGAAAGAGAGTATAAAAGAGAAGAGATTTGAGCTGTTGAAACCACAAAAGGGAAAACTTGTTGAAGACAAGGATAGAGGTTTGAGAGCAGATGGAAAACCTTGGATGATTATGAAGTATAAGCCGATCCGGTGCCTTAAAGAAGTGCCGATGAAACAGATGCCCAAGGATGTGCTCAAAGATCTAAAGTGGTGGTATGTTGATTGTGAAACAGCTGAAGCAGTGATGGAAGACGAAGATGAACAAGAGCTGCTAAGAGTTTATGATCCGATGCATCTAGTGAACTTGTCGCAAGCTGATCTGCAGGTGCTGAATGAGAAGAAAATCTTTTATATTCCTGCTTGGAAAGACGAAGTGAAGAAATATCAAAGAATTGTATCAGTTTGTGTACGCGAAGAAGTTCATGCTTGAAGATGAAGATGCAAGATTGTTGAAGATTACAAGACACGTGTTTGAAGCTAAAGAGATGAAGCTACTGCCAAGGGGGAGTCTGTTGGTACATGATGTCAGTAGTTCAGTGTCGAGTGTCTGTAATCATGTTAGTTAGATTTGAGTTTTGTATGTAAGCGAAGTTGCTAACAAGTTCGCTGACATAGGCGAAGCCTGAACATGCCAGGCGAAGTTGTCGTGAATATATAGTCTAGGTTACGGCTTAGATTAAACAATTAATATCGACAATTGATATCGAACGAGTTCATTATTCAGAGAACGAGTCAGAGAGAGTCTGTATTTGGTGATCTTTGTATCACGTGTTTACGGTTGCAATATAACGAAGTTAGAACAACTTCGCCTTAGGCGAAGTTGTAACAACTTCGCCTATGGCGAAGTTGTCCTAACTTCGTACTTCGTTTCCGCTGATCAGAATTGCATAGCGACGGTCACAAAATGCACCAACAGACTCCCCTTTGACCGTTGCTCTCAATTCTAACAAACACAAAAGATCATCTGTTACAAAACATGCACCAACAAAACACAGATCTCGAACAATAGCATAAGAGCCTAAGGCTCTGATACCACTTGTAAGTCCCCCCCCCCACGGGGCGTCGCCGATCGATACGAGATCCGCACGATGTCTAGGAGTACGGAATCCTCCTAGACTCGTTTATTGGTGTAGAAGACGAAGAACACGATTACACACAAACACATACACGAACAAACACACGAACGGGATAAACACATCTGCAGATCTTTTCATATAATAACCAAACACGTTACATACCGAACATAAACAGAAACACGGCCGACCCGAGGTGAGCTCTACCTCGGGCCGTCCCACACGGCTCTCCCTCTCGGTTTCTCTCTAGACAATTGAACTGTAACACAAAACTCTCTAACTCTCTGGATACACAAACCTAACCAAGACACATATATATATATATAAACAACTTCACGGGCTTGGGCCTGTAGGCGAAGTTGTTACAACTTTGCCTAAGGCGAAGTTGTTCTAACTTCGCCTATGGCAGAAGTTGTTACAACTTCGCCTATGGCGAAGTTGTCCTAACTTCGTACTTCGTTTCCGCTGATCAGAATTGCATAGCGACGGTCACAAAATGCATCAACAGCATTCAATTTACTTTTAAGTGTTTCAATAAAAAAAAGACAAAAAAATGATAATAATAGTTAAATTAAAAACAAAATATACCCGAAGAGTTAATTTGGACACCAGTTTTGCTCTGGTCAACAGAACCAGTTCTTTTGGAATCTAATATTAATCGTCTATCTTTTCTTTTGGACGCAGCAGAGTTCACAAATGGTGTTGATGTTTTAGAGTCTTGAAATATAAAGGTGATGATATAAATATTTAAGCATAACAAAAGGCTTTCAAAGACGTTTACTTATAAATTTTTAAAAACACTAACCGTTGTTTAATACAATCGAAGAGTAGAGATTTGGCGATGTTGATGCAGACAGGTTCTCCTTATTAGATTGTACACGCGTTAATGGTGTGGATGATTGTATATTCTTCAAATTGTGAAAATCTCGATTAACTGAATATTTTAAAATATTAATCATAAACATGAGAAATAAAATTAGATGAACACAATACATAGTGAACAACAATTTAATAACATACCAGGGACACAAGGAATCAATGAATTATATGTTGTCTGTGGAAAATAATTTTGTTTGTTGCTTAAACCACTAAGAGGAATATTAGAACATGTAATAGACATTTGATTTGATAATTTAATTTTAAAAATAAATTTTATAATAAAAAATAATAAATTTAATATTATTATACATCCAGCAAATTGTACTACGCCATATGGTTATCATTTATTAACCAAAAAAAAAACAAAAAATGTAAATTATTAATTATAAAGAAAATTCAATATACCCGAACATGTATTTTTTAGAACATCTTTCTTCCCGTAAACGGAGGAATTTCTTTTTTCATCTAAAATTGATCGTCTTTATTTCCTTTTTGACCTTGCAGAGTTGAATAACGGTGTACATCGTTGAGGGTCTTCAAATTGAAAAGGTTGTAATATTAGTATTTTAAAACAAAAAAAAAAGTTTAAAAAAAATAAAAATATTCAAAGAGTATAGTTATGTTGAAAACAATTGGTAAAGACTAACCGTTGTTTAGTACATTCGAACAGTCGACATTCGAATTTGTTGATGGAGACACGTTCTCCTTATTAGACTGTAAACACGATAGTTGTGTTGATGATGAAATATTTTGCAAGGTCTCAAAGATGCGATTAACTGTAACGTATTACATATTAAAAACAAAATGAGAAACAAATAAATAATAAATTAATAACGATTATTTAATTAACGTACCAGGGACACAAGGATTAAAGGAGGAATAGGTTATATGCGGATAAGAATTTGTATTATTAGATAAACGATCTATATTATCTTGGTAACTATTAAGCGGTAAAATACAACCACCTAAATTAAGAATATCAAATATTATTTTATTTTAAATGTGATTTAAAATTGAAAATCATGATTTAATAAAATTTACATACTTGCTTGATATGGTAGAGTGACAATCGGTGTTGATTGATAATGGATTTAGTTTGTATTGTTGGATATGGTAGATAATGGTAAAGGTTGATTTTGGCCTACATTTAAAAAAATGAAAATTAAATAATAACATTATTGCTTCTCAAAAACAAATTAAATTTTTTCAAATATCATTGATTGGGTAGAAAAAGATAAAATCATTCAACCTACCACTATTACTTGGGTTATTTTGAGAAGATGAAGCTCCTTCATTTTTTCGTTTCTTTTTGGATGTAGACATCTTCCAAAAATATAGATATCAAGCCTCAAAGTTGTGTTAAGCAAACTTTACTGAACCATAACATACGAAAATAAAGTCTTATAAATTATATCTTCAAAAGACCCTTAAATATTATAACTCAAAATGAATAAAAGATTATTGAACAATAACTGAAAATCATAAACAATAAAATTTTAAACACAAATCAGAAAATAAACTGCTTTCTTAAGAATCAATTTTATATATCTATATATTTGAATTTGTATAAACATCAAAATCGGCACATTGGTTAATTATAAATGAAATTCAAATTAACAAAACTTTAAAATGGGTATTTGAGAACGCAAAATCAAACCGGTTATTATTGTTTAAATATAAACAATCTGTGTTTTCGGCCAAACATAAACCTATGACATGATTAAAAACCTAACCATAAAATTTTCGGAAGTAAAGTATAGAACGTAGAAAACACTTACAAAATCAATTATTCCGTTGGTTTATAAAGAACATGTATGAAGACAGGAAAATTAAGGTATGATGTTAAAGAAGTTTATTTATAATGAAAAGTGAGAAAGTATATATAAACCAAAAAATTTATAATATATTCTTTGAATGGAAACAATAATTGTAATAATATTAGGATTTGTTTATTTTTGGATGAAATATGATAATAGTAAATTTGAAATATGAGGACTAAAATAAAAAATATTATTGCATGTAATGTATGATAATAAATTTAACGATAATATAGTTAATTTAATTAGTAATCATAAAAATAAATAACATATACGTATTCGTATTTAATAATTTTAAATCATTTTTAAATTAAATATTTTATAGCAGAGATAATTATATAGGATTTATTGTATGGAATAATTAATTTATGGCATTTAAGTTGACGTTGTATATAGTTGTTTCCTAATGAACGTATGATCATATTAGTTGTAGGTAATAATTCTTAAAAATATACATATGTATACTTATATTTCAATACATACAAGACAACTAATGACAATGAACTTATAATTATAACCTAAAAACCATAACATAAAGTGATAATTAGTAGTACAAAACATACATATTAAATCTAACAAAATAAGTAGGATAATTAACATAAGTAAACCTAACAAAATACATATAGAACCTGTTAGCAAAATGGTAGTGTTATAACCCTAATATATTTAACAATTCATTATCAACTTCAACATCAACCAAGAACATCAGCGAGTATCAATGAATGAGTAGCCTCGTTGTACTCGAAAACCACCAAAGTGCCATACTGAAGGCCATTCAACCGAACAAAAGTTGTTCAATTTCGAACCCTATACCTCTCATTATTGCCATTCAGTTCAATAGCAATTTCAGTGGAGACATCAACATCATTTGGATTTATTAAAACCAAATCTGATTCGTAATCCATGTTATTGTTCCGTGCAAACTCAACCGGCAAACGCTATAAATAAAAGTAGAATTACAAAGTTATTTGTTTGAAGATATATAATATGAAATTAAAGTATTTGTATAAAATCAGTTTACTTACCAGCCTATCCCGTACTATCACTTCCAAAATGTTATCTTCATGAACCTGAGGAACAATAATATCCAAGACCGGCTCATCAATGTCTAACATACCAACATCATCTTCGATAGCGACATCGAGTCCTAAAAATACACATCAAATATGTTATAAATTAATTAATAAACTAAAGTGTACAAAAATATAGAAGATATAAAAAATTGACAAAAATACCTTCATCAACGTTGTGAGGTTGAGATTCGTCATCACTTTCAATCTCGATAACCATTGGAACATAACCGAGTCCGGGATGTAGATTTGGACCGGTGTATAACAAATCATCATTAAAATTTACACGCTCGATACCACGGTTATCAAAAACATACATTCTAAATGTCCACGTACCTTGAAGACGTTGAAACTCAAGATAATTATTAACAGCAAGCTTACGATGCTTGGCCATGTCTTCCCACTCACCAGTAATACCAAATCTCGGAGTAGTAAGTTTGACGCACTGAATGTATAGATTCCATTTAAATCCATCAACAGCCTCAACAACGATATGATCATACTGTCCTGGCTGTAAACTAAAGTAGCATCTAACCTGATCATCTCTCAATGGCTACAAACATATAAAAAAAATAATAATATAGTATAACAAAATTTAATCTTGTCTTATATGAGTAAAAGTTTTGTTCAATATTTAATAACTCATTTACAAAGTTACTTACAAGATATTTAAGAGTAGGGTAATGAACGAAATCATCAACAACCATGTCGTCATGAACTGGTTGATCTCTAACGTAAACGAATGTCCATTCATTTTGGTCAATTGGAGAAAAAACCAAGACATCTCCGAACATCAACCGATTGTCTACAACAAATTGGTCCCACCCATTTTGAAAAACATAACATCCGTTTATGAATTCAATTTCAACAAACCAATCTTTCTCTTTGTAATATAAAACAACCGGGTGCACATTAGCACCGGGTTCAAAAATCTCTTGACAAAACAAAGCTGGAAGTGTCTGAAATAAATTTTATGTTGTAGTTAAAGTATGATACAATAATTGAAACATAATTAAAGAGTTTATAATACATACCGTTTCTCCGTTTACATTGTGATAGAAAATGCAAGCCGCAGGAATAACATTCTGTTTATTTACAATTTAATATGAGTTAATAAAAAATGTTAAATACACTAACTGATATGTTATTATTGTCAATTATATATACATATATTGTCATTGATAATTATATGATTATTTTAAAATCTTAATTATCACTATAAGAATATGCTTATGACAAAATCTTAACAAAGCAAATACATTGACACATAACAATAATAAACTAAGAATCTGAAAACAATAACTTGTTATCTCCAAACTTATAACAAAATAATCGATGTTTAAAATACTAATATTACAGCTAACACCATAAAGTATGCACAGAGCGTATAATCAGTTTATAATTTAGTTGAAGACGAACTAAAGAGAAAACCTAAATATTATATTCCAAAAACATACAAAACAACATTAAAGATTCTGACTAAAAATCATCTTCGGCTAATATAAATTATGGTTAAAACGATTAGAACAATATTAACTAAGAATATTAACAAAATTAAAGTAGATCACAGTATAGTACTTACATTCTCCATTGATTAAGATCTATATCAAAGAAGAAGAAGCTTTTCTAAAAGTTGAGTCAATCTTCGGTAACAATGGCCGGAATTTCCAGAAAAATCGAGGTAAAATAATTTTGGAGGATAATTAACATTAATAAACGAAGAGTCGTTTATTTTAAAAAGTTGTGTACAGAAAATATTGGTATGGGCCTAATGGAATGGGCTTTTTCTATTTGATCATGTTCAAACTTTATAAAATTAGCAAATATCTATAACAAAATTTTTATAATTTAATAAATAATTTCTGTTACTGATTAGCTACCAAATTATGATTCTGAAATCAATTTGATATAAAGATATTGTTAGAAATAATTATTAAATAACATTTTTATTAATTGTAACGTTTAGTTTATTATTTAAAAAAAGTGGAATTTCCCACCAGTGTTTTATAATACTTATGAACATTAGACATATTTTTGTATTTAGTTTATAATATAGTCAACTGATAAGTTATGTAATGCATATGAAACATATGATGGTATAGATAAGATAAAATGTAATATAGTAGGATAAATTCAAGAGCTTATGTTGTTTTAGATTAATATGAACATATGTTGTTTTCAAAGTCAGACCTACAACAACTAAACATTAATTTAATAAAGTTAAATAAAAACTTAAATATGATCACTCAACCAACATTCAAAAACAATCGTTCAACGTAAACAAAAGAGAAAAACCAAACATAAAATATCCAAAAATCTCAAAAATGCTTAACATAAGTGTAAACCGACATAAATGAAAATCTTCACTTAGATTACTTCTCCACTTTGGGAGTTAAAAAGGCTGCTCCTTCGCCTGACTGACTGGTGGTTCCCATCTCTTCGATATTCTTAGACTTCAACTTAGTGGCCGACATGCTAGCATCATCGTTAACTTCAAAAACTTCAACCAGTTTTCTCTTCAGTTTATCATCAGAAGACGTTGACGTTCCTTTTGTATCAGTTGCCAAATCCAGAGTCTCAACATTTGAACTTGGAGTTTGATTATCTCCAAATTCAGAAAGCTGTTATTAAAAAAGCATTATTAATACACAATCATGTTACACATCTTTCAGTTAAATATATTTATAAGTTTGAACGAATATATTAAAAAAAATATCCATACCTTAACAGAAACAGAACCGGATGACTGGAATTCAGAAAGAGATGCTCCCAACGTTAAAGAATTAGAATCTGATTGTTGATAAGACAAAAATGGAATATCAACATATGTCAGTAGAAATAATTATGAAATATAATAAAATAAAAAAATATTTCAAATTATGTTATTACCAAACGAACATCAAGCCCTTTGTGTAACTCTGTGATAATATTGGTTTCATCAGTCAGCTTGCTTATACCATAGTCCTCGACATTGTTCCTGAAGTTAAAATCAGCCACATCTACCTTAAAAGCGAATCTCTTTTCTAAGATAGAATCCAATTCAGCAGGGAATCCACCATTTTCCACCTTATCTGTAATAAAATTAGACGACAAAGAACAAATATAATATCTTAAATCTGTTAAACTTACCATATCTTATATGGATGGCTGTTACAATTAAAAAAGTATTTTACTTGTAAACAAACCTCATTTTGAGAATCAATCAATTCTTTAGCTGTTTTCTTAGTTAACATTGTAGCATCTCTATCAAAAAGAGTCAACGACACAACTCCAGTGGAATCCTGCACCCTTATTTTGATCTTGAACCTATAAAAGTGTATAAATAGGTAAATTGAAAGAAAAAGATATAATTTTACAATGCACTAATTAGACATTTGAATTTGAATTGAATAAATACCTAGGTGTAGGGATAACACCTAAAACATTGCATCTTACTGTCTTGCATTCATACTCCTTTCTATCTTCACCATTATTTTCCATGAGCTTACGGCTACAAATATTACACCCAATGTAATACCATTCCGTATCTAGGTAGATTGCCTTAATTGTACCAAGGATAATGATACTTTTAGGCTACATTATAGTACATGTCGACTTAATAAATATACAATTAATTTTGAAAGATAATTAGGATAAAATAAAGATTGTAATAATTAACTTACCGATATAATGGTACAAATATCACCGATGCTAAAAAAATCTGTTGCTCTCAAAAACTCATCATCAACAGACGACAACATCTTCACCGGAATCGGTTTACGAACAGAAACATCATTGGCATTTAGCAGATCCACCAAACTACAAAATTAAATATTTAATGAATTTAGGAATAAGTAATATAATAATAAATTTACAAACTTAATACATAAATGAAAAGAATATTGGTTTAATAATATACCTGTTTTTGTATTCTTCAATCTCAAATAAATAGTCGTTTATAAAGAAACGGCTAACATTAGATCCAAAAGAATTCGACACATAAACTTTCTCTAAAAAAAGGAAAATTATAATACGGCACATTAGTTTAAGTTAGTGACATGTTAAAACATGCGAAAGCTAAAAACAGTAGACATAATTACCTTTACTATCAGAACCTGTGTAATACTTAACCCTACCAAACTGAAGTATAACTATCGCATGGCCTTCATCAAAATGTCAATAACATATTTGGAGAGTTCAGAAACATAATGATCCCATAGTGTGAGATACACACAGTTTCCACTGAAATTACAGAAGCGTTACAAACAGTCATAAGTATAAAGTTTATTAACCTAAATATGTAATCAAATGTTAGGTGTAATAGTAATACCGTAAATCACATATCTCCATTGTACGCTTGTTTTTGTCCTTCACGTTTGAAGCATTGCTCTTGAACACATGAACCACGTGACCAATAATATCTAACACAAAGAAAAATAAATAAATAATTTATTAACAGATTTAATGGAAATCTAAGACTAAAATTATAAATCTATTTATTTGGATGTCAAAAATTTATTTTATACCAACTGTCGATTTCAAAGAAATATCTTTATTGATTAGTGATTCAAAAGAAATCATCTTAAAACCAAACAGACGTCCATCAAACTCCTGACATGAATTCACATGCGTGCTTGGTCCCAACACCAATTTGTTGGGACAGTCAATCACACGGTAGTTCAATCCATTTAAACCAACGCTCGGATTAACTATAGTCAGAGTTGAGCTTTCCTTGAGAAATCTTTTGAATCTAAAGATATCCTGTTTGTAAACTGTTGCCTGGATTCGATTCTCCTGTCATTAAATCAAAAAAAATATATGAGAATTAAGATATTTAAGTAAAACATTATATTAAATACGTACATTTTCATCCATGAGCACCATCTCGATCAGAAAATCCTCATTCACATTTTTGTTGTCTTTTATGCTCCACATTCTTAAAACTCTAACCTTCAGAGTTGATGGTGATGTTTTTAGAACATCAATCTCATTAAGCATGGTAAATTTTTGATCTTCCTCTAACCTATGAATAAAATAAAAATATAAAAGAATAGAAGAAATTATTTGAAACATAAACAAAATGAATAAAAAGGGATGAGCTTATTTGTTGGAGAATTTTTAGTTATGAACACTATGCTAATGGCTTATGTGATTACCTAGATATTTATATAGCAGAATATATAAACTATAAATTATGGTAAACGTATTATCTTTAGAAAGTTTCTAAATAAAAAATGAAACGAATTTTAGCGGTTTATTGTAGGTATACTTATTCCAAAAATAAAAGATATATTATATTTATAAATTTTAAGATTATTTGATGGTTAACAGAAAAAGTCAATGAAATCATATATTCTTTACTTAATTATTAATTATTGATATTATTGTCAATTTGAAAAAAAATTGTTTGTTTTTAAAAAATCACAATTATTATTTCAAAACTTTCTAAATTTATAATCTTAACAAAATTAAATTGAGATTTCACAATGAAACGTGTTTTTTGAAAATATTCCTTAATAGTTTCCTTAATTAAGGATTATTTTATGGTAAACGGAAAAAGTGAAGGGAATCATAAATTAGTTAGTTAATTATGTTATTATTGGTTCTTTGAAAAAATATTCTTTATTTCAAAAAATCACAATTATTATTTAAAAACTTAATAAACTAATAGTCTGAACAAAATTAAAATATCACATTTACTATTACTAATTTCAATATTTATGGTTCTAATTATTTTATTTTATTTTTAGATAATTTATTAATAAAATCAGTTACTGAAATCATTAATTGTTTACTTAATTACTTAATCATTTTTATTATCGCCAAATTTAAAATGATTAGTTTGTTTTACAAAATCACAATTATGATTTAGAAAAGTTACTAAACTTATAATCTTAACAAAATTAAAAGTTTCTGTTATTTGATAAAACTAAAAATAAAGTTGCCGGAAAATTAAATTAGACGGAAATTAGCCGGAAATCATAATTAACATTGAACAAATAAAACAATTATAAATTATAAATTTAACACAAAAAGATCAGAAGATTGGTCGGATAAAAATTAATTAATTAAAATTATATTTCAATAACAATACAAAAACAACGGGAAAATAAATTGAACGTTAATTAGCCGGAATTTCAAATATAAATATTTGAATAACAAAAATATAAGAACAGGTTAGCCGGAAAATTTATTTACTGAGACAAAGAAAAAAAAATATAAATTCTACAGAAATATATAAACAAATCGGAAGTTTATTATGGATTCAAGGAAACTTTTGCAGGAAGAATAAGTGGAAATCATTAAACAAAAAAATTATTTACTAACCGGAACAATCAGTAAACATAAAATAGGCGTATGACAGATTTGCCTTAACGATTGACAATAAAACAACTATATTTGATAAATTGGATTGATAGTTACCTTCAATATAATCATTTGATAATCAAATCCCACTATTTTGATGTATCCAATCGGTTCGAATCCAAAGGTCACAAATAGGGCTCGTATTGTTGATAAATAATGTAGAGGTTCCATGGTGGATATGAACGACGGATGTAGGATTCATGGTGGATATCAAAGGTAGAATAGATTGTAGATCTCGCCGCCGGAATTAGGGTTGGTAAAATCATCGGGAGATTAGAGAGAGAATCGATGGTGGAGATAATTTTTTTTGTGAAAAAAAAGGCCAGGTTTTGTTTAATTGTCAATATGGAGACCCGGACACGTGGCGCGATATTAGACAATCTGAGATAGGAAACTGCTGACTGGATTGCCAATGTGGACAGCCTAGTTGAAGGCCATGTGTCCACATTGTATTGATTTAATAGTATTTAAAGATAAATTCTTAGAAAATCGGAACAGTATTTTGGATGCATTAACAAAAAAAATAAGTTCTACATTGGTCCAAATGCTTGCTCAAAGAACAAAGGTAACTTATTATTTGTAACATCCCGAAATTTCTAAAGTAATATTTATTATATTATTTTGTCGGGTGAAATAAACGAGTTAGTGGAACGATAATAATAATAGCAAAATATGAAGACTTAGTAGGATAATTAGATGGGATTAGATATGGACCAAAAGGAAATATGGGCTTTCGATCCATGGGCTTAAGGGAGTATAAATACCCCCTTAAACCCCAATCCTTTCCATTCCATCCATTTATCCATCCTAATCTCTACACACTCCAAAACACACACAACCCGAACCAAGATCCAAAGGCGAGGACCCGAGCTCGTTGGTGCTAGATCGTCGTGACGAACCAAAGCAACAAGACCAGCTCGTGTTCGTAGTTCGACTCATCTACGGTACGTTTATATCGAGAACTTGTTCGTTTAGGTTTGGATTATTATAGAAATGATAGATCTGTGTTTGTATGGTAAAAACGAATCCAACAAAGCTAAACTTACTGAAAATGGATATGATTTGATGGGTTAATCAATTGATAAAAGAACCCGTAACCTATATGCCTAAATCGCACCCTTTAAACATCGATGTTAGGTCGATTTGATGGTTGGGGTTTGTAGGCGCTGGTCAGACGATTCCGTGGATACCTAAATCGAGTTATTTGGTTAAGAAACGAAGATGATTAAGGGATTTAAGGACGAACAGTACCTGCAGTTGGACAACTTCGCCTGCAAGCTAAGTTCGCCTGATGAACTTCGCCTGCAAAGCTAAGTTCGCCTGATGACAACTTCGCTGCAAAGCTAAGTTCGCCTGATGACAACTTCGCCTGCAAGCTAAGTTCGCCTGATGAACTTCGCCTGCAAAGCTAAGTTCGCCTGATGACAACTTCGCTGCAAAGCTAAGTTCGCCTGATGACAACTTCGCCTGCAAAGCTAAGTTCGCCTGATGAACTTCGCCTGCAAAGCTAAGTTCGCCTGATGACAACTTCGCCTGCAAAGCTAAGTTCGCCTAAGGTTTAACTTCGCCTAAAGCTAAGTTCGCCTAAGGTTTAACTTCGCCTAAAGCTAAGTTCGCCTAAGGTTTAACTTCGCCTAAAGTCAAGTTCGATTAGAAAATAAATTAAAAACGATAAGTAAAAGTAAGCTAATACTAGGCCACCAGATTAAATCAGGCGAGTATTGATACGTGTAACTTATACAGTCAGCCGAGCTCAGTTAAAGAAGGGATTTACAACTATCGCAGGAAGAAGCAGAATTCATGTGAGTTTCTAGCCCCATTTATGTGTTATGTTTTCGGGGCTGTGTGCATACTCGATGTGTTGTTAATACATTTATCCTAAGTGATAAGTGTATGCCATATGTGATATATGTGATGGATATGAATGATTGCTTGTCGGTACGCGAACGATCTTCGGATATTGCGCGTACTGTCAGGTCAAAAATAAAGGTACGAATATTATATATCGAAGATGTATGAACATTACAAATGAATACTTGTCGGGGCGTGAACGATCTTCGGATATTGCACGTATCGACAAGAGGTATGGTTGTTAAATGAATGATGTAAAGAACCCCTAGAGTGTTCTTATGCTATAATGTAATTATTGTATATGTGAAGTATGTGTATACAGGTACACGAATGGTATGTGAGTTCTACGTTCGACATAGTAAGTTAGGATGGCAAATCCCTCTAGCTTTTGTCGGACATAGTCTCGGCTGGTGATGGCGTAGTTAAGGACTGCGGGCCTTATACGTAATGTAGATGATAGATGTAAACGTAGATAGGGACGGTGGGCCTTATACGTGTTACAGATAATAGACGACAACGTAGTTAAGGACTGCGGGCCTTATACGTAAAGTAGATGATAGATGTAAACGTAGATAGGGACGGTGGGCCTTATACGTGTTACAGATAATAGACGACAACGTAGTTAAGGACTGCGGACCTTATACGTATTATAGATAGGCATCAGCATAGGAAAGGACTGTGGACCTTATACGTGTTGTATTGGTATTGTGGTAGCATAGGGGAGGACTGCGGACCTCGTACGTGCTATGGTTTAGGTTGCAACATAGGGAAGGACTGTGGACCTTGTACGTGTTGTGGATGTAGGATGGTATAGGGAAAGACTGCGGACCTTGCACGTACCATAAATGGTGAACATAGGTAAGGACTGCGGACCTTTTACGTGTTCACGACCTTGAGTACAGGTATAGACGGCGGACTATGAACGTACTCTCGGTAGACTGAGGTTAGTGATTGTAGATATGTATGTATGTATGGTAGTAAGTATGTATGTAGAACAGAAGGGTAACTAGTTAGGTATGGATATGTATCTTCGGATATGTATGTATGTGTATGTATTGTATGGCGTCCGATTAACTAGAACTTACTCAGCGTAGCTGACTTTTAGTATGCACGCAGGTGAGTAGAATGAGACAACTAGCTTGAGCGGGCACATGGTGGGCGAATAGGAGACTGGCATTTGAAGACTCAAGATGTTTTAATGTAATTGACGTTTATTTTGAAAGACAAGGATGTTTAAATAAGGCAAGTTTTGGATTGTTGTAATGTTTCATGAAAGTTTTTATATTCCGCGAAAGTTTTAATGAACTCTGATTTGTAAGAACTGTGTTTATGAGTAAATCCGACGCTAAAGTAAGGCTACCGGGTTCGGGGCCTTACATTATTCCTGTTTAACAAACTGTAAATTCATTAAAATATTTATATATTAAAAAATATTCAAAGAAAGATAACTCATTTATGAACTGAAAGAAAAAAAAACTTGTAGCTCTATAATTAGGATTAGGTTTATCGTTGTATGAATTGCATTGCTGATATTGACCCCAAAAAAGAAACGGTAGGTACAGCTAGGCTGTGAACAGCCAACCATCGCACTGAAAAAATTGGATAGGTTCGATCTATGGTCATTGAGGCCTCCTAAAAAGATCTATTAAATTCATCGAGTTGTTCCACTGGTACAAAAAAAATTCATTTTAAAACGGTTAAATGGGGTTTACATAACGGTTTCAAAACCGATATAAACGTCGCGTTGCAAAATGTATATAAAATGGTTAGAAACTGGTGTAAAATGGTATCAAAAAACAACGCTTCAAAAAACCGGTGTAAATGGTACACAAAAACAATGCTTCAAAAACAGTTGTAAAATGGTATTAAAATTTAAAAAACAACGCTTCAATACCACCAAACAACACTTCTATGTATTATCAAAATACTGAAAACACCATTGTAAATGATATTAAAAAACATTATTTGATTACATCAAAAACAACGCTTCTACAGTTCTACACATTTTGTTTTTTTTTTAATTAAATTATGTTTGCAATAGCCAACACACTGTAGTAACCAAAGCCCAAAATTCAACTTGCATACATAAATCATCTTACATTTATAAAAAAACCGGTCTAACCTATAAATAAAATCTAAACATATATGTGTGTATATATATATATATATACAATATTGTTTCTACTTCTCCGCAAGTGCTCAAATATTTCCGGGATAACATCTTAAGAATCTTTAAAATCTTCAAAATTGTATATGCATATTCTTCAACAATTTGAGCAAGAAACCATATTTCCTTCCCTTTTTCTAGTAACACATGTCCATTTTCGGTCCAGCTAAAGATAAAAACAGTACATATCAATTCCACCTAACTTAAGAAGATTAGAATATCCACTCAAATAAAATAAAATCTAAACATATATGTGTATATATATATATACAATGTTGTTTCTACTTCTCCGCAAGTGCTCAAATATTTCCGGGATAACATCTTAAGAATCTTTAAAATCTTCAAAATTGTATATGCATATTCTTCAACAATTTGAGCAAGAAACCATATTTCCTTCCCTTTTTCTAGTAACACATGTCCATTTTCGGTCCAGCTAAAGATAAAAACAGTACATATCAATTCCACCTAACTTAAGAAGATTAGAATATCCATTAAAATAAGGAAATCAACTCTATAATATATGTTATTAAAATGGATCACTTAGTTGTAACAAATCGGATCTTTGAAATTAATATTTTTAGTAAATACCCGACCCATTTCGATGTTTGGGAGATTCTATCGCGTTATTCGAGTTAATATTTGTTTATCATGTTTAATTAATATATATAAAAAATAACTTAGGATTATATTCAGTTTTTACACTAAACTATACTTTAACCCGTTAGTGTTTTCATCTCTATTTGTTAGGGACCAATGTGCAATTATATTCAATTATTATATTTCTGACCCATATACCCAATACCCGACCCAAATCCGTAACCCGATTACAAAACCGTATACCCAAATTAAATTCAATGGCTTGGACCACAATTATTGTCGTATAATTGTGTTAATTGAATCATGGATCTTATTTCTCTTTCCATCTTCAGCATAACTGACGTCTTAATTAAGTTATATCGATCAAAATAGATACGAATTGCTCCTATTACAAACCGTCCTAAGCCCGTTTATCAATATACAATGTATTGTTCACCAAAATACAATTAAACCTAGAGAAACGATCCTCTACCCTTCACAATCTTAACCCACATGTTTAATTTTATAATCATAACCCGCGTATAAGGATTTTGATCCCTGTTTGAGTCGCGACGATTTTCATCGCCGTTCATCGCCATTACAACACCTATTCAGGTATTAGATCATTATAACATAATTGTTTTGATCAGTGTAACATTAACCCTAAGGTTAATTGAACCAAAACATAGCGGATTAACAGATTCTGATTTTAGGGTTTATAATCAATTGGGATTCGCAGGCTTCTGTATTTATTAATTTGGTTTTCATGTTGAGCAAATAAACTGGATAGCTCAGTTGGTTTCTTGGTGTGTGTTCATGTACTGAGCCGGGCATGGGCGCAATTTGACCTGGCCAGCCCATTTTTGAGTGTTGTATTTTGGTTAAGTGTTTAATGTTTTTTTTAGGATTTATAAATATATTATAATTAATATTAAATATCAAATCAATATTATCTTATTAAACCGAAATCAAAAATTTAACGGTTTGTGTCAACTAATCTCGTCACAAGGTTTTTGTATATATATGTATAGGGCAGTGTCGGCCCTTACGCTTTACCAACCCAAGCACTAGCTTGAGGCCACCACTTTTTCAAGGCCTCAATAACTATAAATATTCAGCTCTTTTTAGTTCAATTATTACCTCGTATTAATACCTGCAGTGAATGTATATATGCTACATGATGTTTTCCATAATTCATCCTTGATAAATTAAATACTTTAAAGATCAAGTTCGTTATTTATAGTCTTTTTCCATAGTTCATCCTTGATGTTTTCCATAATTCATCCTCAATAACTATAAATATTCATCCTATGATGTTTTCCATAGTTCATCCTTGATGTTTTCCATAATTCATCCTCAATAACTATAAATATTCAGCTCTTTTTAGTTCAATTATTACCTCGTATTAATACCTGCAGTGAATGTATATATGCTACATGATGTTTTCCATAATTCATCCTTGATAAATTAAATACTTTAAAGATCAAGTTCGTTATTTATAGTCTTTTAATGGGTTCTTTTACATATTTATTTATAGTTTTTATGGTAGCGGAATTGATTTATCAACATTGTACTGGTGATCATTTATAATACTAACAAAATTCATGTGTTGTTTAATGAAAATGGGTCCATATTTTGTGGATTTGATTTTTTTAACGATTATTTTTAATTTTTGTCGTCTATGAAACTTGAACCATGACCTCCACTTCCAAAACCAGGTCATTATTCAATACTGATCCACATTTCAACTTGTTACATTTTTAGCAAAATTATTAATTATTTATCACGAAAAGGCCTCGGTTTTAGAATTCGCTTTGGGCCACCAAAATCGTTGGGCCGGCCTTGGTATAGGGTAGGGTTAACGTAAAAAACAATAGTTTTGTGAGAAGCATAAGAATAGATGTAGACCCTTGGAAAAAACAAACTACTTACACCGATCAACTTCAACATCCAACATTACCGATCAACATCCGTCTTCCATCTACGGTGTTGGTGATCAATTCATGGCTTGTAAGAAGAAAAAAACAAACTACTAAACTTCCAGATTTGGTTACGAATAAAGCGCCACAAAACCAGATCAACGGTCAGATCTAAGCACGTGATGATGTTCGTGTTACAAAAGAGGTTAAGGATACTATATCTTCTGTTACGGCGAGTCAGTTTCATCAATTGGTTGAGCCGATGAACTCGCCATAGGTGGTTACATTCCTGGAGATTTCGTTACTGTTACGCACATGAAGCATGCTCACCGGAAACGGTTTCTACTATGGATGTGGTGTATGCCTGGAAGCGCTAGGGTCGTACGCTTTATGGTTTTGGTGCAAAAAATTGATATATTTGTTTTAATTGGACTTGAAGTCTATTGAATTGCGTATTACCTTTGTAAAGAGAAAAATAAAAAATTTAAAGTCAACCATTGCTTGAACTTTTTTTTGTTAATACTTCTGTTTGTGGATGAAATTCATTTTTTATTTTATAATTATAATGGAAATCATAGCATATAATATCTTATAATTATAATATTGATTTTAGAAATTACAAAAATGAATCTTTTTCTTTTGTTGTTGATTATGAAACAACTTTTGTCTTAATTGGTTTTAACACACTAGAAATTGTTTTCTATAATTGGATATGATGTTTTTTATAGCTTTTACAAAATAGACTAAACATTCTAAGCAAAATTAACACCGGTTTTTAGTTTTCAGTGTGTTTTTCTGGTAATTCAGCTAGTGTGTTTTAGTTAATCAACGTGTAAAGGTTATAATAAGAAGCATATTTTATCTAAGAAGTGTAAAAAGTGTGTTTCCATTAGATCTAATAAACCACACCGCACTATAAACACACCTCAACTAAAATAAAACACACCGCATAATAAACACACTTTCCATATCCACCATCAAATTCACATATCTAATGCACCATATTACTTCTTATACTTCTTAGACACATTCCACTTCTTATTTTAACCCCACCTAGTGTGTATTAAAGTTACTGTGTTGTAATTATGACGTTCATTATCTTCAACATATTGTGTTTTAAGTTATCATATTCAACATATTGTGTTTTTAGTTCATGGATGTTCTTGGCGTTGGGTTTTAATCATTGATAGACGAATTATTCATTCACTACTACAAAAACAGGTATTTGTTACGGCCAAATCGGTAGCAAATACGTAGCAAACAGGGGTGTTTGCTACGGATTTGCTACCGATTTGGTCCGTAGGTACAAGTCTCGTAGCAAACTTATTTGCTACGGATTTTTGCTACAAAATTGGAATTTTGCTACGCATTTAGCTACCAAAAGAGACGTCGTTATTTTACCTACGTTTGCTATAGATTTTGCTATCAAATTGTTTGCTACGAATTGCTAGGTACGGAATTTTGCTACGTTTTTTTAGCTACTGACTTTTAGCTACGATTTTATAACTATGCATATTTGCTACAATTTTTTTAGTTTAGCTACAAAGTTTACTACGAATGTTCAGCTACAACTTTGGCTATGATATTCATCTAAAGATTTTGCTACAATCTAGCTACTGAAATTTGCTTTGGCTTTTGCTATGAAATTCACATGATTTCACTATGGATTATGTAAGGTTTAGCTAGAGATTTTGCTATACGCTTTTTTAAAAAAAAATCTTTTTTATATTGTTTTCTACCTTTTCCGTGTAAACATTATATTCACTTTTTATAAATATCATATCAAAGATAAATATACGAATCAAATACCATAAAATATCCATATGCAATACAAGATCTAAATCATCTAAAAAGTAATACAATAAAAACTGAAATTTCCATATATCTTAAATTGGTGAAAAGTTTTGCAGCTGATTTCATGACAATAAGTCAATAACTGAAGTTTCTCATTCATTTCAACAAACAATCTCGTATTTTCTTCAATTTTCTCCAATATAGCATGTTTTTCGACTTTTCCACCTTCCAACTCCGTTAATTTTCCTGTTCCAGCTCGACTATTTTTTTCTCCAACTGTTGCACCTACAATTATATTAAATTTGCACATGATTCTTAAGATCACATTAATGTTCAGTGCAATATACAAAATAAAAAAAAAGCTTATTGTACATAAAAAAATTACTAGTTATTTATTTCGTTTAATATTAAACCTTATATAAATTATATGATATTCTATGTTCTAGTTTGGTTTTATACGAACCAAACTGTTGGTCACAGTTTGAAGTTTTTAATAAACAAGTGAAACCCATGAACTCGTACCATAAAACGTGTTTCAAAACCCGGAGCGACCAACCTCTAATTGGTCCGGTTTCGGGTTGTACCCGATGCACATCCCGATTGGGACAAAATAAGACTAAACTCTTATGTATTTTTTTTCTAATAGAGAAAACAAACCTTATTACTTCTCCCCAGTAGAAAAGAACTGACGGTACTTGGCTTTGAAGGTGCACCCGCCAACACGACATACGGGCTGGTGAGGTTGCTTGTCACGTACATCCAACGTTTTTCTTTTCCCCTACAATGCTCGACCATAATTGCATATCGAATTCTAGGTGTAAGCTAGTGTCAGCTCCATACTTCTTGACAACCGGCTTTTCATATGAATCCTACGATGAGAACATTAAAATTTTATAACTAAGCAGTAAAAGAACATATAAGTAATGAAACTTACATAAGCTTCACCCGTTCTTGTGCCAACCCATTTTTCTCTTGAATAATGTCTTACATATCATCTGCTTGTCCCAAACCCACATCTGCTAACTCACCTGCAATGCAAAAGGCAAGACAATATGATTGTATACAGTTTGATAAAAAAAGAGAATGTTATTTCACATCAAGTCTATAACCACATTATTATGCATTTAGTTAGAACAAATACTTGCGATATTATAATATAACTCCTAACCCCAATTAATTACCTTTTAATTAGAACATTATGAGAGCACTAAATTCCAATTCTTAACATTATGATAATACGGAACATACAAAAGTTTCCAAGCAGCAAAACAAAAATCTAAACTAAAGAAGCCGCATACATGTCAAAATTTAAGCCAAATACATGTTCATCTCTTACTAAATTAATTTATTTTATATTATAGTGAACCAAATTTCTACATTCACGATATTATCATAACAGTATATATATGAGAATATTGTGTCTGACGCGATATTAATCAATTTTATAGGGGTGAACTAAACAAACTTTAAATACTATGGCAAAGTATTTGAAAATATTACCTTTGTTAAAGAATTCTTAAGTAATTACAACACTGCAAATTCTTGAAGCATTTCATCGAACAGTTGTTGTGTGATGATCGTCGTTTGAGTCAATCAAAAACCTAATTATTCTAAATAGATCTGATCTTCCATTTGTGAGTTTCTGTTTTGTACTCGGTTCTGCCGAGCCACTCTCTCGATTTCGGGCTCGTAAACTAACGGAGACTGTCGGCCCGAATGGCGGGTGAACATAATCATGTAATCTGCACAACTGACACAACCCGCGTAAAATGAAAAAATATAAATAAAATAAAGTAAAATAAAATTTAAACTAAAAACTGAAAATTAAATAAAACACGAAAATCAAATAACACGAAAAACAAAAAGCGCACTAACTCCCCGGCAGCGGCGCCATTTTGATGACCGTCGTTTTAGTCAATCAAAAACGTAATTATTCTAAATAGTTAGAGCAAGTAGGGTATCGTATCACAAGGAGTATGTGGTCAATGTATTCGTGTAACAGATTTCTAATTACGAAGTGACTGGTTTTTAGTGCTGATCACACAAGCAATTTTAGTAAATTTAGAGAACTAAGAAACGAACAAATAAACGAGTTGTAAGCAGTTAACAAAGCAAATCACACCCAGGAATTCAAGCAAGCAACCAACAGTATCTCATGCAACCTAACAGATTAATTATTAACGATTAACTGAAAACTGATCAATCAGACAAAACCTTAGACATCAACAATTACTTTACACACGACACTGGTTATCAAACAGTCATTGCCAGTGTGACTCAGTTAAGGGCAATTGTATGTTTTATCGTATTCAATCTAACCAAACAGTTATAGATTAATTATCTAGCAACTGGTAACAGATCGTTCAGACCAACGTAAACCTAAACCGACCGAACACACAGAAATACCAAACATCAATAATCATATATCAACATTCAACAATAATACACAAGTGTTCTTAATCACATGAGAAAAACTGTAAAAGTTACAAACTATACATCCCGGGCGCGATTCTAGGAGATTAGCCGAGCCTTGACATCATTGGGTCTTCAATACGGATGGTACGAATCATATGTAGGGTCTTGCACGAGCTATGGTGGTGGAAATCGCCTCTTGGAGCTGCTAGAAATCGCCTTCAGCCGCCAAGAATGAGATGGAATGAAAGATAGGTCAAAATGCAACCAAAAACCCTTTTAAAAATGCTGTTACGAACTCCGGACCGTGGCCCACGGTCTCCACCGTGGGTCACGGTGGCTGCCGGGCCATACTGGACCGTGGCCCACGGTCCAACCGTGGGTCACGGTGGCTTCACCGTGGGTCAACGTGGCTTCTGTCCGATTTTGGGTTGGGTTGACCGTGGGCCACGGTTTGACCGTGGGACACTTTCCCAAAATCTTGTTTTCTTCATATCTTTATCGTTTCAACTCCGTTTTCTTCGCCGTTTTCGCCTACGTTCTCGTAATTTCATCCTCTATCTCATCATGCTCTGGGAGCTGACTTTCAACCAACTTGTATAGTGGCTCCGATCTTCCCGAGATATCATTCCATGCTCGTATAAGTCTCCAATTTAGCATCTTTAAGGATCAATGATCTGAAATACAAAAGCACGTATGAAGTACCGAAAGTTCTAGAATAAACAATTAAAACTAAACAATAAATGAACTAAAACATATACAAATTAACCGACCATCATATCCCCACACTTATCTTTTGCTTGCCCTCAAGCAAAACTCTAAGCAAACATCAACCTCCATCATAGGTATGTAGATTATCGCCATTAATACTAGTAAGGTTTAAGGTCATACCCAGTTTCCCAGACTGACACTGTTTATAGATTGACATCTCACAAATACAATTTAATGCTATAATAAAAACAATAGAGCCGCCCAGACATGTGTACTTTGTTTCCGGTTAAGGCACACATGCTAATACCCTTCGTAATATAACATCTCTCATCTCGGTTTAATATATGGACTAGCAAAAGATGTGCTAGTATCACTCTGCTCTCAGTATCACTCATAAACAGGTATCCATCCATAAAACTGCTTTGACACAAATGAAAATAAAGAGGTCTTAACAGGGTTGTAACGGGGCCAGGTGTAAGGGTATGGAAGGGAAATATTTAAGTAGCTCAAACGATCCGACCCGGCTTATTACAAAACATCTAAATAAACAAAACTGCTATACAAACTGACTGACTTATTATAAAACCTCTAAGTAAGCAAATTAACATACATACTGATTTCATATTTTTTTTCTTTTTTTTCTTTTTTTTTACAAAGCATAATAACGTGATGCTTAATAATGGAACAAATACAAATACAAAAACAAAAACAAATGCAATTACAAATAAACCTAGTAAGCTAGATCGTCTCGTAACATAATGTCGGGGGTTAAACAATTGAAAAATAAGTCCAAGAAAGGTTATCTAAGGGACCCAACACCCGCCCCTCACATAAACCATCCTCATATGTATAATTTATGAGGCCCCAACCCCCCAGTACCCACACTCGCGCTCATCCAGACGAGGCTTAACCTAGTTGCCTCTATCACTTTTGCATTTTGCCAACTACGATCCCGTAATCCATGAACATCAGTGAAAGCACTCAAATGACATGTGTGTACTATATATTATATGTGTATTATATATATTTGGGTCAACTTACACACGTACCGGAGGAATAGGGTTGACGGTATAAACATGTGTACCTGTCCCCGTGACTCGTTATCCCCGCCTAAACGACCCCATTTTACACTTCTCGTTATAAAAACATTTGCGAGTAAGATTAATGAGAAGCTGACAAACCAACCATGACCAGAAACCTATGACTTGACATTAATGGCAATAATTAACAGTTAACAACTTTGGTTTCTGAACACTCTTCGAGGTACTATCGGGCTAAAAAATTTTCAAATTTCCCCCATCCCCACACTTGAGGTTTACATTGCCCTCAATGTAAGAACACTTAACATTGTCCGCAAAGTTAAAAATGATAGAACGATTAATGAACATTTGAGGGACGGGGTTGAAATTGACTTTTTTCCTATTAAGCAATTTTAAAATTTCGGGGATCACGTGCGGCGGTTCTACTAACAATTATATAATTACACTTTTAACGTTTAAAGTAATAACAAAATTAAATATGAAACTAAAATCACCTGATATCAACGTAACTGGAGAAGGACTAGTCGGCTCGTGAACTCTCATAACACTCGTATACTCTCGTCTCATCCAATTACCAAACTGAAAATCGAACCTGCAAAATCTCGAGATGTGTAGAAGCAAGCTTCTCACAAGTGTAAGACATAGGTCTTTTAAAAGTTACGAAAATGAATACTTTTTAATTTTATTAAAACAATTACCGAGCCAAATTAAGTCGTTTCATAATAAATTCTTGTAAATTAGTTAAAAACGTTAAAAGACCTAACTCACTTTCGTAGGAATCACGATTGCATTTAGCGTATGCAACAAGCCCTTTAAACCCCCCCCCCCCCCCCGTAGCCCGGGTGGACGAGTGAGGTCTCGTGAGGGTTTATAGTGAACTACACCCACAAAGTTCGGTTACAACAAAATATACACGTACCTGGATTAACCACAGCAAAATGAACATGAAAGCACTCTGGGTCGCTTAACTGAAACCTCATTTTCGTAAAAAAAAAAAACTTTACCGAACGCATCAAAATCCCAACTTTTCTTGTGGTGAGGTATCCCCACACTTAGCTTTTAGTATGATGGTACGCTTAAAATACAATTAGTAATATAAAAACTAAAACAAAATATAAACTAAAAAAAATAATAACAATAATATACAAAATGTACAATTACCACCCTTTTGAAACTTATATGGCATTCAAGGTGGGCGTCTGGCCCGCTCCCGTGCAACCTTCTCATTATAAGCATGTGTTTCTTCAATCGTTTGTTGCCAGTCTTCCGATAGGCCAGGATCTGGCCCGAACATCCTCAATCTCCACTCTCGATCATTTTGGTTGGGTGGATGCCTAACCTTCTTCTTCCTTGGTTGGCTACCTTTCTCTTCCACTTTCTCACTATGTTGTTTCTCAAATCCCTTCTTATCTATCCTGTCAATCACAAAACATTCCTCTTTTGTGTGATCCTTGTCCAAGGATACACACTTGTCAACAAGAGGGTTAATAGCATTTTCAAACAATAATAATCGTTTATCACGTTCTCCACACTTAATTCCCAAAACCCCCTTAGCACAGTCAATTACCGCATGTGTTGTAGCAAGGAATGGCCTACCCAATATGACTTGTGGTTGTGCATTATTGACACGTTTAGCATAGTCAAGTACAAGAAAGTCAACTGGGTAGAAAAATTCATCCACCTGAACCATTACATTAGTCACCATGCCCCGAGGAAGTGTATGAGTTTGATCTGCCAACACCACGGTGGTGTTTACCCTTTCTAACAGGCCAAATTCATACTGATCATATAAACTACCGGGCATGATACTAACACATGCTCCAAGATCTAGAAGTGCCCGATCAGTTTTAAATTTCCCAATTTGAATTGATAATAGCGGCACTCCTGGGTCTTGGAGTTTACTTGAGGTGGTATTATTCTCCACCTCCTCATCTCTCATGTTGGTTAATTTACCATTTAAAAATTTTTCAAATGTGCAATTTTCACAAAAAGACATTTCATATGTTTTTGATTCTGAATCATTTTGGAAAATTGAGTCATTTTGACCGACACAATCACTCTCACCACTAACATCTGCCACCACCTCCTCAACAAACTGTGGTGGTGAATCCACTTCAACACTAGAAATTTCAAAATTAGGTAAAAGACTTATAGCATTGATGTGCACATTGTTTCCCTTCTTGGAGCTTGAGCAGTAATGGTTCGGGTTGACTGTAGTATCACTCGGGAGTTGACCTGCACTCTTTTGCAACTTTGTCATATCTGCTACAAGCTGAACAATTTGCTTTGAAATTTCCCTTGCTGACTTATCATGTATCTCAAACTGTTTCTTCGTTTCAGCCTTATGATCTGTCATAAACTTCATCAATACATCCAACTTTGAGTACACTGACTCGTCCGCATTTCCCGAGGACCCCTCTGCTGGTCCTGATTACCCGATGAATTTCCACCCCGGTTACCGTCTCTATTATACCCCCGATTCTGATCATACGAACCTTGATGCTGCTGATAACCGCCTTGGTGGTAATTACCCTGCGACCTGTTCTGGCTCGATCCCTGAAAGTTCGGGTTCAACTGTGTAGGCGCGTTACCGTAACGAAAGTTCGAGTGATTCCTCAGGCCCGGATGAAAGGTGTTTGAATTCAACCCTTGACCATTGGAATCCCCGTAAGCATAATTAACTTCCTCGGGTTCATCCTCCTCGTCATCATAAAACTCGGGGCAATTTTCTGCCTTATGCCCGAGTTCACCACAATCTTCACAAACCGGGAATTTAACACCAACTTTCCCGACCTCTTTTTTCTTACCCTTTTTCAACTCAGCCAGTTCACGTTCCAACTCAGTAATTCTTTCAGATTCACTCGCAACTGACTTAACTGACCTTGATGAATTACCCTGTCTTCGTCGTTCAGCTGCTGCTTCAGATTTTGAATCTTCACACATAAACTCTAGAAACTCCCAATCATCTTCCTCAGGCTGATTCAACAACTGACCATTACACGAGGCCTTAAGATGCTTTCGGTCCTCGTATGTCAACCCATCAACAAAGCACTTTACCAGTTCCCACAGTTCGATCTGGGGATGTGGGCATTTCCTGATCATGTCTTTATACCTGGTAAAGGCTTCATGAAATAACTCACCAGGTAACTGTGAAAAGTGACGAATGTCGGAATGGGCCTCGGTAGTCTTCGACTGTGAATAAAACTCTTTTAGAAAAACTTGTTGCATCTCGGCCCAGTTTCTGATACTGTGCATCGGTAGCGAGTTAAACCAAAGTTTCGCTTTTTCTTTTAGAGAAAACTGGAATAATCGCAACCAGACTTCATCTTGATCAAACGTACCGTCACCAATAGACCCACAGATAGCCGAAAACAGTTAAGTGTGAATACGGGTCTTCCGAGCCACCCCGTTGAAGTGAGGAACGATGTTGATGTAGGATGGCCGGGACTTAAAAGTTTGTTGTCCCTGCACTCGTTCCTGTGGAACCAACGGGGATGCTCCGTCTGAGATAGCCGGTCTGAACCGACTGTTAACACCATGAGCCGGGGCTATGTAATTTCTCCTTTGCCCCCCGGGGTTTCCCATACCGCCCCGGTTAACTGGAATTCCACGAACTCTCTCGGGCCGTTCCGCCCGATTTACCCTTTCTCGGTCCCTTCGGTGTCTATTAACAGGTTCAGCCCGTCTTCGAATTACCGGCTCTTCCACTTCTTCTTCATACTGATTATCACCCTCAGCCTCTAGTTCATCAACCTCATTCTCGGGTTCAACCCCCGATTTCCCCTAACCCATCGATCAACCTCATCATCAGCTGCCCGAAAACCCTCGTTTCCATTATTCTCTTCACCCCCATCCTCATCTTCAGTCAGAACACTCAATCGAAAATCATCAATATTTATCCAAACTCGACGGTTTGGGTTGTTGTTTGGAGCGGATGGTCCGGCTTGGTCAAAGTTGAAGTTTAGGTTTCGGTTTTGATTTCGGCATCTGGAGGCACGAGCTGAGTTGTTTTGGTTATTCTGGTTATTGAAGTTTGGTGGGTCGGGTATGTTTTCTGGGTGAAACATGTTAGTTTGTGGAAGCGGATCTTGGTTTTGGTTATTGTTCTGGTTCTGATTCTGGTTCTGGTTCTGGCTCTGATTCTGGTTCTGGTCTTCCATTTGTAAGTTTCTGTTTTGTACTCGGTTCTGCCGAGCCACTCTCTCGATTTCGGGCTCGTAAACTAACGGAGACAGTCGACCCGAATGGCGGGTGCGCATAAACCTGTAATCTGCACAACTGACACAACCCGCGTAAAATGAAAAAATACAAATAAAATAAAGTAAAATAAAATTAAACTAAAAACTGAAAATTAAATAAAACATGAAAATCAAATAACACGAAAAACAAAAAGCGCACTAACTCCCCAGCAGCGGCGCCATTTTGATGACCGTCGTTTTAGTCAATCAAAAACGTAATTATTTTAAATAGTTAGAGCAAGTAGGGTATCGTATCACAAGGAGTATGTGGTCAATGTATTCGTGTAACAGATTTCTAATTACGAAGTGACTGGTTTTTAGTGCTGATCACACAAGCAATTTTAGTAAATTTAGAGAACTAAGAAACGAACAAATAAACGAGTTGTAAGCAGTTAACAAAGCAAATCACACCCAGGAATTCAAGTAAGCAACCAACAGTATCTCATGCAACCTAACAGATTAATTATTAACGATTAACTGAAAACTGATCAATCAGACAAAACCTTAGACATCAACAATTACTTTACACAAGGCACTGGTTATCAAACAGTCATTGCCAGTGTGACTCAGTTAAGGGCAATTGTATATTTTATCGTATTCAATCTAACCAAACAGTTATACGATTAATTATCTAGCAACTGGTAACAGATCGTTCAGACTAACGTAAACCTAAACCGACAGAACACACAGAAATACCAAACATCAATAATCATATATCAACATTCAACAATAATACACAAGTGTTCTTAATTACATGAGAAAAACTGTAAAAGTTACAAACTATACATCCCGGGTGCGATTCTAGGAGATTAGCAGAGCCTTGACAACATTGGGTCTTCAATACGGATGGTATGAATCATATGTAGGGTCTTGCACGAGCTATGGTGGTGGAAATCGCCTCTTTGAGCTGCTAGAAATCGCCTTCAGCCGCCAAGAATGAGATGGAATGAAAGATAGGTCAAAATGCAACCAAAAACCCTTTTAAAAATGCTGTTACGAACTCCGGACCGTGGCCCACGTTCTCCACCGTGGGTCATAGTGGATGTCGGGCCATACTGGACCGTGGCCCACGGTCCAACCGTGGGTCACGGTCGCTTCACCGTGGGTCAGAGGCCACGATACGGTGGCTTCTGTCCGATTTTGGGCTGGGTTGACCGTGGGCCACGGTTTGACCATGGGCCAAGGTGGGACACTTTCCCAAAATCTTGTTTTCTTCATATCTTTCTCGTTTCAACTCCATTTTCTTCGCCGTTTTCGCCCACGTTCTCGTACTTTCAACCTCTATCTCATCATGCTCTAGGATCTGACTTTCAACCAACTTGTATAGTGGCTCCGATCTTCCCTATATATCATTCCATGCTCGTACAAGTCTCCAATTTAGCATCTTTAACGATCAATGACCTGAAATACAAAAGCACGTATGAAGTACCAAAAGTTCTAGAATAAACAGTTAAAACTAAACAATAAATGAACTAAAACATATACAAATTAACCGACCATCAGTGTGCATCTTCTGACCTGTTCAAATTCACAAAAAACTAGTCTGTGAAAACATAGTATTAAGAAAATCAAGGGAAAACAAAGCACCAATGCTATCCATAACATGGATACCAAGGACAAAAGAGTTCGATTTCGGGTCAAAAACAAGCTTTTAAAACTAGGCGCGGTGCTGATTTGTGAACAATAGCGCTGGTTATTAAGGGTTCAACGTCGGTAGGGTCGTCTAGTGGTATGACGGTGGTTCAAGGTGGGTCTTTACTGATGAAGAGAAACTAGGGAAAAAAGTGGGTGAAGGATGGGGTAGATGGAGGTGAGCGATAGAGGGAAATTGAAATTTTGATGGAATTTTAATTTTGGGTTTGAGATTATGAGTAACTTAAGGAGGGAAATGAAAATTTAGATAGAAAATAGAGCTTTGAGAAAAACTACCTAAGAAAATAAGAAAAAAGAGTATAGTTTTGATATTTAAAAATTAAAAATATTCAAAGTAATAAAATTTATTATATGATATAATATAAATTCAGAAAAATTATTCAAGAAGTAAAATTAATTTAATTCTCAAGAGTTTTAAATATATTAAAATACATTATTATAAATAATATATATATCTATAATATATATAAATGAAGACATAAAAATTCTACGTGTAGCGATGTGGTCGCTCCCCCTTTTTTTGGAGTCACCAGATTTGCTTGATTTTCAAATGGAGACTTCTCATGCATTTGACCCGAATTCATGGGTATGGGTCTTACCAAACCCAAATATTCCTTAAACGGGTTATAACATCTCATTAAATAAAAAATTATTCTCACCAAATTATTGATGTAAAAATCCTATAAAATAGGATATAATAAAAATTAATATCTTATTTATTTTAAGAAAGATATATATATATTATTTAAATTAAAAAACCAATTTGATAGTAAAAAACACGGGTCTTGGGTCTCATCAAAGCATAAGTATATTATTAACTTTCATAAATATTATTTATAATTAAAAAAACAAATTTTATAGTAAAAAAAATAAACAGGTCTTGGGTGTCATCAAAACCATATAGCTTTTAAACCGGGTTATAATATCTCATTTATTTGTGAAATAATTTATCATCAAACCATAAGTATATTATTAACTTTCATACAATAAAAAAAATATAAATTCACAAAAAAAGTAAATATTAGAACAAACAATATAAAACAACCACCGTAATACGGGGGATAAAAACTAGTATATGTATATATATATAAATTGATAACGGTAGGCTAATATGTAATGCATCATACATGTCATGTTGGGTTATAATATGTTATGTTTTACAGCTCTTTTTAATTAATTAATGGATCTCATTACAATAGAGACGTAAATAAGCAGGCAACAAGGTGCGCTGCCACCCTCTTTTAGCTGGCAAAACCGATTTTACCGAAACAAAGTTATGTTTCTTTTAGTTTTCTAGTAACATATGCAAATATATGTAGACGTTGAGATATGTCATACATACCAATTGCCAATATTTGACCATAATGGGCCAATATTAAATATTAGTCATTATTGGCCAATATTGACAATTATAGCTTAATGGGATGTACATGATAGTATTTGAGTTATATTAGATCGTAACAAGTTCTAACGAGTCAGTATATTACTTATGGCTATGTATGACAATCGCTAACCAATATTGGCCTTAACAAACCATTGTAAGTTCTTATTGGCCACTTTCAATCAATGTTTACCACCGTTGACCATTATTAACTTTCATTAATCAAATTTACCTCAAATTGATCATAATTGGAGACTAAGAATCATGATCAACCCTAACTACTCCATATTGAACTTATTTGACGTTATTTCAATTTAGTTGCCCACGGTTGACTTTAATAACCCAAATTGACTGCAATCAACCCTAGACCCTAGTTGTCCTTATTAACCCAACAAGAACTATTTGTGTGAGGGGGTTTTGAATTTTCTTTATTTTTTTATGAAACATGCGCTTTTCTATATATTTTTATCATAATGTTGTTTTTTTATATAGTTCTGGTATCGTAACAAATGTGACCAAACCTAACCAAATTTCTATCAACTCACGGCCGCAACCCTCGAATTTTACGGACTGGATAAACACCGTTTTAAGTATGTTATTTTGCATCGTAAGCTAAACGGGCTTTTTTTATTGTTTCGATTCCAGTGTCGTATTAACATAACCGAAACCGGGCGTTGCGTTTGTGATTTTTTTGAAGATAAGCCAAATTTAAAACAGGTTTACAAAAATCGTTGTTGACAAAGGTCTGCGTTAATTTGCTATGAACATTGCTATGGATTTCGGAAAACTAGTTTTAAATTTCTTTTTTTTTTCTGGCTACCCAATTTGCAACGAATTGAAGTTAATACTTATTTTATTATTTTTTATTTTCTGAAATTTGCTACGAATTCCGCTACGGATTTTAACAAACTTTATTTTAAGAGGTTCTTAGCAATTATTTTCTTGATTTTGCAACGGATTTTGCTACCAATTTCTTAAAATCATTTTTATGATACGTATTTTCTCAAGTTTGCTACATATTTTGCTACCGATTTTATGAAGTTAGTTTTATAATACTTGTTTTCTCAAGTTTGCTACGGATTTTGCTACCGTTTTTATGAAATCATTTTTATAATATTTATTTTCTCAAGTTTGCTATGGATTTTGCTACGAATGCTTTTTTGCTACGGAATATTCATAGCAAAATTGTAGCAAAATGTGTCCCTAGCTAATCCATAGCTAATTCGTAGCAAAAATTGCAACGAATTTTTTTCGTAGCAAAAATCCATGGCAAATGCCTTTTTATGTATTAGTGATTGTTAGACGCATTATTCAATGCGTGTTTTAATTGTAATTGAATATTGTGTGTATTTTGTCATTGTGTTTTATTTTTTAATATCATGTGTATTTTCATTATACTAATAAGTGTGAGAAGTAATCTTATGTGTTAGATATGTTGATTTGACCAGCGGATATGGAAAGTGTGTTTATTGTGCAGTGTGTTTTATTTTAGTTGCGGCGTGTTTATTGTACGGTGCGTTTTATTATATCTAATGGTTAAAACACATTTCCTACACTTCTTAGGAAAAATCTACTTCTTATTATAGCCTTGCTTACTATATACTATATTTAATTATCTACACTATTAAATTTTTTTAATTATTTATTATTTATTTAGATATTATTATTATTATTATAAGAACATCCTATATCTTAATTGTTTAAATTTTTGAAGTAATTAATTATATATTTATCAAGAATAATTAATGGTAATTTTATAAATAATAAAAAGTAATGTTTCTTATAAATGATAATCAACAATATTAATCTCCGCAATAATAATTATTAGGGAAATAAATCGTTCAATCAATAATATTATAATCCCAAGCATACTTCAAATCACATCCAAATATTATATTTAAATAGGAATCTTTGACAGTATCCCAAAGGGTTTATCTTTCTCACATCATTCTTATTTGTATTTCGTTCATATAATCAGGTGAGCATCTCACTACCCTCTTTTACTTATTTTTATCTTTTGGGGACATATGCGTAACTAGATATTTTTATATTATATGGTATTAAACCGCAACCGTTTATCTTTGTGTGTACATCAGTTTGCCTAACTTGATATTTGCTTACTTTATTTGAACGCATTTTGGAAAAGTTCCTCATGTATAGTATGATCATATGACTATCTTTGGCAACCGATGTCCATTTTTATAGCAACGGTTTAGTCCTAGCTTGGTAACCAATTTCCATTTATATGGAATTGGTTTAGCCCTATCTTTATGGTTTGATTGATTATTTATGTGATATTGCTTAACTGTTTATCTCACAGGAACAATTTGCATTTTTATTATTATAATGTCTTAAATCTGGTGTTATACTCACTCAACCTAGTGTTGACAAAATTACAGTATCTTTAACGCATATACAGGTTATCGTGTGATGTGATTCTCAAGTTGTTTGAAGACACTTAGGATTGCATTCTAGAGAGAAGAAACAAGAGTTTAGATTTTATTTTGTCTTTACTTATTTTATTGATAGACTATGTATCGTGGTACTTGAAAATGGTTGGATTATTTAATTTGGAATAATAGATATTATAACTTTTATTATTGCATGATATATCCTTGATAGCTGTGAGTAATTAGCTCATGCCCCGACATTTCCGCCTTAGGTTGAGGTGTGACATTGGTCGTTTACATGAGACTACAACTTTGTTAAAGTAGGTTTCGTTCAAGCATTCTATCAAACAATTTTTGAAGTACATTATGAAAGAATATAATATATGAAAGTTACAACACATAATAAATTAAGTTTGTCTATAACACAAATTAGTTTATGTGAAAGTTACTTTGTGTGGCTCAGTAAGTCATATTGTATTGAATTAGAAAAAAAATACTAATTTAACGTTGTTCAAAATAGAAAATGTTGATCACTAGCATGTCCTTTACATGGTGTAACAATATATAATCATCATTTAAACTATTTATTAAACACTTGGAGCGCATTATATTTTCCTTTAATTTTATGCTTATTTCATTGTCAAATAACTCCAAAAACAATATATCACTCTATTTTTTAAAAACTAATTATCCAAACAAATAAAAATTCAATAAGCAAAAGGACGAGATACACACATATAGTAAATTATTGCAGGAAAAGCTTCTTGCTTTAATCATCAAATTTATGTTTTGAGCATGAAAACAATCACGAAATGGATATGTAACTGCGTAACTAAATCAAAGACATCAAACAATCAACAAGCTCATCATAACGATAACCCTAGACAAATGCAATATTCCAATCAGTAAACATAATAAACAAATCCATATTAAAATTACATAAAGTGAACTAAGATCTACAACTTTAACATAACAAAATCAAGCCTCATAAACCTAACTAAAATTCTAAACACAATCAAAGAAGTACACCTCATTTTAAACAAATTCCGATAAACGCATATGCAATTTGAAGAGTGGATTGAGAGAGAGAGAGAGAGAGAGTATTTAGGTAAGCCATATTTAAAGGTTAAAGAGGGAAGATAAAATTTATGAAAGTTTTTAATGAGAGAAATGAAATCATTATACATTGGTGGAAGGAATCTAAAATTCTTAAACTCAAGTTTTTCAATAAACAACGCTAATTGATGGTCGCGTATAAATCATGTGCATATGTGTGTTATTTCATGTATTTTAATTCTTTATATATAGCGAATTTGAGTTCTTTTATGATTGCAGGTATTCGGAGCTTAAACGAGCTAATTCAGAGCCACCTAGATGAAGATTAAGCGAGTCTCGAGAAGACAATATCATAGGGAAACATATATGGATGGTTAAGAAGGATTCGGGAATGATTTGGATGAGAAACCCGAAGCCGAAGCGAAAACTGAACAAGACGAGTTACCAGGAAAGTGTCTTTTAGTAAAATGGGCATATCTCGGCCTAGAAAATGAGTTACGAGACCCATAATTTACAAATTTCGGGTTTCTCGACGAGACAAATATGAATGTGAGGTTTTGTTAGTTTGCGTCGGTTCGCGGCGAACCGACGCGAACTGATGGTGAAAAACGCTTTGTGCGACGCGAAGCGACATAAAAACGGGAAAAACCCCCCTAGTTGGTATTATAAACAGTTTTCAGCCCCCATTCGACATATCCTTCATTCCAGGAGCCAGAGGGCAGTCCCAAAGATCGTAGATCGCCTACGCTCTTGATACCAATTGGTGGATATTCAAAATTGGATTTGAACGTTTAACACTAAATTGTGTTCTTGAATAGTGAGTACAGGAAACTGTTTACGTCGATGGTGGATTTCGTTTTGGATGATGGAATACACAAGAAGTAAGAATTGAATTATTAATATGATGACTTCAATAATTGAAATTGAATTGGAAGGGAAAGAAGTATATGAATTTTAACTTCAATCTTCCATCTTATTATTATAACAATTACAATTTGACTAGAGGTAGTAAAACTAATAAAAGATAAACTTAAACTTTAAATAATAATATCTTTAAATTTGATCTCCTCCTTGTCCTCCCCTTGAAGTCGACCTAGTCATCCCTCGGTTTTATCTAACGAATCAGGATTATAAATATCAAGGTTTAGTTCTGGTACCATAACGAGCGTAGTCAATACCAACTGAATTCACATTGAATCACTGTTGCAACGCCCGGGGTTTACTAACCAAATTCTAAGCGCAACATGTAAGTGCGGGAAAAACAATTTCATTACCGATACGACCTTTATAATATGGTAATTTTAATTATAAGTTATACGTGTGTACTACTATTTCCCGCGTTGACAGATTAAATTTTGTAATATAATGTTGGCATCTTAATGAACTTAACTTGTATATTGCCGCAACATGAGTGGTACATAAATAGATCTCAGCTGCCCTAACACAATGCGCTGGATAAATCACTAGTGATCCGAGTCAACTAACCTACAAAATACAATTTGCTGCTTTAGTGAGTTGGATTACTAGTAATTTTTCATTATGTATATCAGTATATGGGTTCGGGTTCCAAAACTAGTCTTAAGACAATACAATACTTTCATGATAACTCAGGTTTATAAATGGTAATCGATGGACAAAATGGTAAACAACATAAAATCGACACAAATTTTTAAAAAACTGACGACACTACTACACAGCATCCTGATCACACTCCAAAAATAGAAGGAAGAGAACAAGACTTTTGGAACAATTTTCTTCACTAATTTTTCAATGCAAAATTACACTTAAATAGAAAATGATGCAGTACAATAATGTAAACATGAGATCCTAAACTTGTGCAAGAAATATGGAAAGTGGAGTAGTGGTGGGACCACTCTCTAACTACATGCATGCAAATAAAGCGTGAGAAAAGCAAATAACAACTTTGAAATATCCAATGGTTTTAAATGGTTGTTTTGTTGACTGGGTCATTAACTGGTTCGGGTCCTGGATCAATAGCGGGTCGGGTCTGCTGGGTTGCGCCAAGTGTGACATTGGTTGTATCAGTCACAAATGATACATGCAATTTTTTGCGAAACTTCGTGCATTGTAGGCCTTATTTCAGGGTTCGAATTAACACATTTAACGGCAAGAATCAATATTGACATTAGAACTTCTTTAATTTCCGGTGGTGGAACGAGCAGACTATGATCCAACAACTCTGTGAAGTTGACAGTTTCGGTGGAAGAAGTTGCTAGGGAAGTAACAATACCGCCAGGATGCGCTCCTTTGATGATTTCTAAAGCTAGAACACCAAAACTAAAAACATCACTCTTTTCGGTTACCTTCATTGTATAAGCGAGTTCTATAAAATGTAATAACACGATGGCATTAATAATATGTTATGATTATGAACAATTGGAAAATAGCTTACCTGGTGCAAGGTATCCAAATGTCCCGGCCACGTTAGTCCAGTTAGAAGAATTTGGGTTCAAAATTTTGGACGTACCAAAATCCGAAACAAAAGCTTCATACATTGAATCAAGCAAAATATTTTTACTTGAAATGTCGCGATGAATGATAGCAGGTGAACAATCATGATGCATATATGAAAAAGCGTATGCGACCCCTTTGATAACGTTCACCCTCTGCATCCAACCAAAACTTTTAGCACGTTTGTCGTTCAATATATCAGCTAGACTACCCCCTTCGAGATACTCATAGACCAAAAATGAGTTTTGAGAGTGCGAACAGTAGCCGAGTAGTTTGACGATGTTTCTGTGTCGTATTCTTGTCAATGCCCTAATCTCATTTAAGAACTCATTGTGATTGATCACCTCAGAAGACGAGTGAAGTCTCTTTACAGCAACTGTATCACCTGAAGACAACTCCACTTTGTACACACTTCCACACCCTCCCTTTCCGATGCAATAGGCTTCGTTAAACTCCTCTGTTCGGGCTACAATTTCGTCATAAGTCTCTCTTCCATCAAAGGTCGAAACCAAAACGAAATCTTTGCCATGTTTAGGTTGGTTCACAAGTTGTGTTGGTGGTAGAATTTTCGGTGTGCAACTATAGTAGATGAATATTCCCAGTAGACCGCCAAGTAGAAGCGCTCCAAGAAGTGGAAGGGAAATCACCAGCGCAAGTTTGTGCTTCCGATTTGGTGTAGGGCTTTCTGTAGAACATTGTTTCAACCCACTAACGTTTCCGCACAAATCAGTGTTCCCTTGCAATGCTTCTGAAGAGGTAGGTCCCAGCAGAGCCCAGTTGGACCCGCAAGACTCACCTTGAACAGGGACGTCTGCGCAACGACCAACTGCTCCAGCAGGACCCACCATGCTCAGAGAACCTTACGCGCAGTACGCCAGCTGTACCCGCAGGGAAAGCCTCCCAATGGTGAAGTACCCCGCCTGTTCCCGCAGCTGCGGATACAAGCCATCAGGGAAGGCTACCCGCACTAATAGCAAGGCTACACGCACAAGGTATTAGCCACTTCAGTAGTCACATGAAGGAATGAGCAAGGCAGGAATACTCCCGCCTAAATGAGCCAGTCCGTATGCTTCTGGAAGATCTTTCGTACTATACCTACTAAGGTATGGGCGGAACAGACAATTTGACCAGAACAGCCCATGAACCAATCACAGGGTGACAGCTCACCGACAACAATACGAGGAGGAGCACCCTCTAGTACTGTTTGTCACTATTAGCCGCTGCCTACTCACCAACCCTTACGATGGGACGTGCGCAGCCTACAGTTGGTGGAACAGTGCGTAGCCGGCAGTAAAGGAACAGTGTACAGCCGACCTTTACTGTTGGCCGTAGTCTATCCACCAACCAGCATGGCCTGTGCGTAGTCCACTGTTGGTGGAACAGGAATACTATTCAGCCGGCTGTACCTTCTAGGAAACCTACCTTCGGCTATAAATACTCCAACACCTTGGAATGGTAAGGACATCATCTGATATCTCAATCTTATCTAGCAATCTCTTAATATACACTTATATTCAGAGCAATCTAGTCTGATTCTCACGCCGGAGGGTGGTCACAAGGAGGAACCCCCCCCCCTTCTCAGTGACGAGCTTACGGTGTCTGTTTTGCAGGTCCCTTGAAGAACAACCTTCTCTGCTGGACCTCATCCTCGTGGGAAACATTACTTAAACCCCAGATTATCTATAATCTGCCCAGGGTTCACTTAGTGTTTCTTCATTGGCGCCATCCGTGCATAAAAGCTAGAACTAATTATTAGTTTTTTCAAAATTTCTGAAGAAATGGTTAACGTTACTCCGGTCCCAAGGCCAGTAATCGACCAAGAAACCCCGGTAACCACAACCCCAGCAACTGGGGGGAACACCGGCGGTTATACAAATCTTACGAACACTACCCCGACTACCCAAGCCGGGGCAAGTGCAGTAAATATTCCACTGGGGTTCACTGATGCCCAGTTGGAAAAACGAACGAGGGTCCCTCGCCAAACACTAGATCAAGTGAAGGCGTGGGCCGAAGCACGTCAGAGAGAGTTCCAAGCTGAATTGGATGAACGCTTGCGTTCAGTTCAACAGGCTGACGAATTCGGCAGTACTCGCCATCATCTCAATATGAACAGTGAGTGCGACTACTCAGACGACGAGAGGGAAGAATCCGATACCGACGCAAACCCGCGGCGGATAGCCTCCTATTCTCCGCAGCCGCGGCGGAGAGCCTCCTATTCTCCTCCCGGACAGCCCGCGCCTGAGCCACTTCCTGAATGCGAGCTGCTTTTAACTTGTCGTTTTCACGACAAAGCAGCTCGACGCGAGGCTGCATCCGGGCCAGGAGAACCCGAAGCTCATTGCTTAGCCTACCCTCCTGGTAGCTAGCCATGGCTTCCCCCAACGCACCACTAGGAGCAGCGTGACGAGCCCACTCCACGCACTCCACAGGGGTGCGAAGGGTTGTTCCTCGGCGAATGTTCCATCGTGAAACATACACTTCATTGGAATCCGACACTGCAAAAAACAAAGAGCAGTTAGGAAAAGATGATTGAAAAATATAAAATAGGCCAAAAGAACCCTACGCACCTGTAGGGTTAATAACAGGCCGATAGCCGCCGAACCCATCACCTGAACCCAAGGGAAATCCATCCAAGAGGTCAGGCAGATGGGAAGGTGGTAGAGGTTGGCGATACGCCCCATGCATACCTGAAGGATCGGCCGTCGTTGCCGATGACGGAGGAGGCATGGTAGCGGCCGCCGCGGTCGCCGCTGCGGAATCCGCAGCAATAGTAACCGCCGGCTCGGTGAAAGATGCTGTAAAAATAGCACTCACAGCCGGCGGTGACGTCGTCACAGCTGGAACAGTCGGCTCAAAGGAGTGAGCAACTGAACCAGCGGAAGCAGGCGCAGGCGCCTGGGTCGTCGCCTCAGGTAGGCTGACCAAGCCTACCGTCATTGGCGGAGAGGTACTCCTCTGCGCTCCACCCTGGAATGCGTCAACATCCACGCCTGCGTAAAGAAGATAAGTATTAATGATGGAAAACTATGAAGTTAAAAGAAAGGAAGTTTGTACTTACGGGTTTTCTTGAGCCTAAAGGTACGGAGAGGCGGGGACGAACCCGATGGAGCCGGCCTCTTTGCGCCGCTCACCGTCGTCTTCTTGGGCTCTCCGGAGGTGACAGTCGCAGCCTACGGAGCGGTGGTCTTATCACCACCGGGATTCCCCGCCACCTCTTCGCTCTCGGTCTCCGAATCAGACCGAGGCGCCGGATCGGCAGTAGAGGCCACCTTCTCCTTCCCCTTCCCGCCGGCAGCCTTCTTCTTCCGCACCAACGGAGGACCATCTGCGGATTCCTCATCAGAACATACGATTAAAGGAATTCCAGCAGAGGTTTCAACATTGAGGGGTCGAGGGTCGAATAGCGCCTTACCTGGCCGCCTGGCACTAAGGATCTCGTGGCCTAGTGGATAGACCTCCACGAACCGATCCGCCGTTTGTTCTAGGATGGGCAACTCGTTCTCGTCTAGAGCGCGAGTACCCATCCGAGCGGGACCGTCAGCCTCCCGCGGGTTCAGGAGCGACTGCAAGTCGTTCCCCTCTGAAATAAACAGGAAAAAAAAAAGTTAGAAGAGATTTAAATCAACAAAAAGAAACAAAGCATACCGTAAGGAACAGAGTTCGAACCGTATTCAAGGACGATTGGGATCTTATGCGCATCCGCATCCTTCCACACCTGGCTCATCCCCAGCATCACCATCCCGGACTCCGCAAACCGGTAAACCGGAGATTGGACTCGGGATATCTTCGAAAACCATTCCGCCTCCTCGTAGTTGGAGGCGTGAAGGCTGGGAAGTGCTTGCCCGTTCTTAAATTTCATGGCAAGGGGGATGGCGCGAGCGGAGATGTAGAAGAACTCTCGCTTCCACGAGCGAAGACTGCGCTCGGTTGCGCAAATCTTCAAACCCTTAATCCGGGTTATCAACGTGTACCACCCCTGGATGCACCTCCAAGTGTAGAAGGTCATCAGGCGGTCAACATAGGGCTCAATGCCCAGAATCCGGCACACCCACTCGAAGTGCCGAATCTTGGCAATCGCCATCGAGTGCACCTCGGTCAGGTGCACACCGTGCCTCTCAAGGACACGGTAAACAAACTTTGTCAATGGGAACCTAAGATTCCCATAAACAAAGAATGCAGCATAAACCCCGATCTTGCCTCTGGGGGCATCATACACCGTCTGGTGGGGTTCAGGAAACTCAGGCTCGAGAGACTCGAGCATGAACTTCCTGACGATGTACTGATACAGATCGCCAGGCAGAGCACACTGGCACTCGCCAGCAGTACTCTTGTCATCAGCTGTAGATTCGAGATCACGAGACGACATCTTGCAAAAAGAAATAAGAAAACGATCTCAAGAGAATGCTCGACTGAAAGATGAGTATTCGCCGGAAATCGTTCTTAAGATGAAGAGAAGAGTGAAAGTGTGGATTACAAAGAACCCTCTCCCCATTTATATACTAATCGCAATTAATGCGATGAATTTAATGCGGAGGAGAGAGAAATCGAAGGTGCAATGAAACTATGACACGTGGCAAAAAGCAAGCTGGCAACAGCTGTTGAAAGGACGCGTACCATTAATTTCGCGGCCACGCGCCCGAAAACTCGCGCCCACGCGCCTGAAAAAGCGTCTGGAATGACCATGTACTGTCACGTCACCATAACTTCCTGCACGTCCTGACACAGTCAGAAGAAACCGTCGCACGACGTTTCAGAGGTTTGGACTGTTCTTATCCTTTCACCAACTCTTCGAATTTCAAAAAAATTCAAAAAAAAGATTCAAAAGTAGGCGGGAAAATACCCCTTACCTTGGTAACCAAGTAACCATAAGACGGGTGCGGGTACAGTGTCAAGGCAAAACCCTTCACATACTTAGCACCCGCAGGGAATTGGCACCAGGAATACCTTGGGAATAAAGTAACCGTAAGACGAGTGCGGGTACAGTGTCAAGGCAAAACCCTTCACATACTTAGCACTCTGCAGGGAATTCAAACCAAGAAGGATCTTCTGGGCCATGCTTGCGGAAACGGGAATAACATCCCCGCATGACGGGAACGTCGAGAACTATATTGTTTGAAACTCCAAGATGGAATTGGTGGTTTTAGCATAATTGATCACTATGTTGAAAACTATCAAAACCCCATGGAGAATCCACACAAGTGGGACTCAACGCTCCTGACTTGCGAGAAGGTTACAAACCTACCCGCTTCATACCCTAGGATCAAGCAGAAAAGTCGGGAATTTCTGCGTGACATCAGGAAAACCGCGGGGAGAATCACCACGGAAAACCTAAGATCTAAACCCTTTTCAAAACCCCTTGCTAAGTCCAAAAGTTCACCTCACTTATTAATAATTCATGAGAAGAACATTGGACTGGGGGGGACTTGAAGAGGTAGGTCCCAGCAGAGCCCAGTTGGACCCGCAAGACTCACCTTGAACAGGGACGTCTGCGCAACGACCAACTGCTCCAGCAGGACCCACCATGCTCAGAGAACCTTACGCGCAGTACGCCAGCTGTACCCGCAGGGAAAGCCTCCCAATGGTGAAGTACCCCGCCTGTTCCCGCAGCTGCGGATACAAGCCATCAGGGAAGGCTACCCGCACTAATAGCAAGGCTACACGCACAAGGTATTAGCCACTTCAGTAGTCACATGAAGGAATGAGCAAGGCAGGAATACTCCCGCCTAAATGAGCCAGTCCGTATGCTTCTGGAAGATCTTTCGTACTATACCTACTAAGGTATGGGCGGAACAGACAATTTGACCAGAACAGCCCATGAACCAATCACAGGGTGACAGCTCACCGACAACAATACGAGGAGGAGCACCCTCTAGTACTGTTTGTCACTATTAGCCGCTGCCTACTCACCAACCCTTACGATGGGACGTGCGCAGCCTACAGTTGGTGGAACAGTGCGTAGCCGGCAGTAAAGGAACAGTGTACAGCCGACCTTTACTGTTGGCCGTAGTCTATCCACCAACCAGCATGGCCTGTGCGTAGTCCACTGTTGGTGGAACAGGAATACTATTCAGCCGGCTGTACCTTCTAGGAAACCTACCTTCGGCTATAAATACTCCAACACCTTGGAATGGTAAGGACATCATCTGATATCTCAATCTTATCTAGCAATCTCTTAATATACACTTATATTCAGAGCAATCTAGTCTGATTCTCACGCCGGAGGGTGGTCACAAGGAGGAACCCCCCCCCCCCTTCTCAGTGACGAGCTTACGGTGTCTGTTTTGCAGGTCCCTTGAAGAACAACCTTCTCTGCTGGACCTCATCCTCGTGGGAAACATTACTTAAACCCCAGATTATCTATAATCTGCCCAGGGTTCACTTAGTGTTTCTTCAGCTTCTATCGAAAGATTCGCAAAGACTAAGCTTTTGGGAAGGGGACCTCGTAAGTGATTATAAGAAAGATCGATGTTCAACAGCCCATTCATTGATTTGAAGCTATCTGGAATTTGACCAGAAAGTTCATTGTGACTCAAATCAAGAACAGGCAACTGAACCAATCTACCTAATTGGATAGGGATTTCACCAGTAAATCCATTATTGCTCAAGTTTAGATAAAAGAGTTTCGAGCACTGCCCGAGGGAGGACGGAATGGACCCGTTCAACTTATTCATAGACAGATCAAGAGATAAGAGTTGTGCTAGTGATCCTAGTTCCTGAGGCACCTGACCCGAAAGTCTATTGTTACTTAAATTAAGTTTTTCCATGAGTCATCTTTCCGAATTCTTTCGGTATCTCTCCAACTAAATCATTGGATGAAAGATTAACAACTCCCAGCTGATTTAACTTTCCAAGTGAAGTAGGTATGCTACCTTGGATTCGATTGCCTCCCATCTGTATCGTGGCTAAGTTTTTGCACTTACTCCAGTTGTTTGAGATTTCTCCATGAATCTGGTTATCGTATTTAACCTTACATTAGGCTTTGTAAGAAATATAATAAGTAAATGAAATCTAAACAAGGCCAACCGATCATACCAGACTTAGTCATTTCCAACTGAAATGCAAATAGAATGAATATTAATACGTGTACCCTATATACAGTTAGGAGGGCGCAGTTAGATAAGGGAATTATGATAAACAGGGAAATAAACAGGACTCAGGTGAGTTTCTAGCCCCCTTTCTTTATTATGTTTTTGGGGCTGTGTGCATACTCGATGTGACAGCTAATACACTTACCTTAAATGGTAAGTGTATGCCATGTATGATATATGTGATGGATACGATTGATTGCTTGTCGGTACGTGAACGATCTTCGGATATTGCACGTATTTCCAAGGGAAGAGATTAGTTCCTTACATGGATATTAAATAATAGCTTATATAAAGTGTTCCTTCTATGGATAATATATAGAGTTCCTTTTATGGATAATGTATAATGTTTCTTCTATGGATAGCGTAGTGTTCCTTTTATGGATAATATAGTGTTCCTTCTATGGACATCATAGTGTTCCTTTTATGGATAGTATAGTGTTCCTTCTATGGACAGTATAGTGTTCCTTTTATGGATAGTTTAGTGTTCCTTCTATAAAAAGTATATAGGGTGTTCCTTCTATGGATAATATATATAGAGTGTCCCTTCTATGGAGAATACATATAGTAACAGATGTTATGTGACGTTCCTCTTATGGATATTTATACAAAGAGAAAGTATTAAAACGTGTCTTTGGATACGTTAAGAAATATATGAGAATGAATTGTATGTTGCCTGATTAACTAGAACTCACTCGGCGTAGCTGACTTTTAGTATGCACGCAGGTGAGTAGGATGAAGCAGCTCGTTTGAGGGGAACACGTGGCATTGAATAAGAGGCTGGCATTGGAAGACTAAAGACGTTTATGTTTAATGTTTTGATTAAAATGAAAGACAAGATGTTGTTTAAGACAAGTTATGGATCGTTATGTAACATTTTATTAAAGTTTTTATATTCCGCGAACGTTTTTATTAACTCTGATGATTAGAACTACGTTGATGAGTAAATCCAACGTCCAAATGTGAGGTACCGGTAACGGGGCCTTACATAGCTCGTCAAAGTTTCTTGATAATTTTGGTCATTTGACTTGTTTCTGCCTTGAAAAGCATGCTGGTCACTTCCCTTCATCCTGAGACATCAATCCAAGCTCGTATATCACCTTGATAAGCATTAATACCACAGTTCATACTATAAAATCAATAAAACTAAACATTTAAAACATTAGCATACACGAAATGTATCCGACCATCAGGAGTGTGGTAACCTAAATACATGAAAGTCTAAAATAAATAAAAAATATACAAAGTTCTCTGAAAAAGTCACCTATAATGTTAATATGTGGAGAACCATCTCAAAGGCCTGAAAATCTATATGAAATTCATTGGTTATAGAATTATAGGTGGATCTTGTATACACACCAAGACCATTATTTATAAAAATTATCATTTGCATATTTTGTCACACCCCGACTTAGGGTCTAGGTGTAACACCCGTTAGTTGGTATATGTTTTGTAAATGTATCACAGTTGCGGGTTGGTTTTAGCGAAAGTCTTTAATATAAAATACTCTTTTATAAAATACCGGGTTAAAAGACCTGTCTAATGTTTTCAAAGCATGTTTAAGTAAATATGTTCTTCTCAACAGAAGTCTTTGAATAAAATATTATTTTATTGAAAACTCGGGTTTAATTACCCGTTTGATAATTCAATTACCTGTCTTTAGAAAACATAATTCTTTGTAATATTTTGATATAAAATATCTAAGTCACCAGATAGCATCTAATGACTATATCTCCAATCTTCTTTCATGTCTTGCTTGTCTGTTCTAACCTTTCTGTTTTACTGTAAAATGGGTTGAAAAATACGTCAGCACATAGCTGGTGAATGACGCTGACTCTGTTGTAAAATCTTTTCAATACGTTTGTGAAATCAACAATAATACCTTTGTGACTATCATTAGGCACCCAACTCAATTGGGATAAAATTACCCTGAGTATATGTACAATAAAACATACACACAATATCATGTCTCTAAACAGTTCCGTAGACTTCCAGAGGCATGTTTGATGATATACATGGCCTCGGGGAATTCCAAGTCCCCATGTATTAATGGATCCAGACACATGTATAATTTTAATCAGGGTGTCTGTTTCTTATTATTGTAAAACAAGTTTTAAGGATTCGTAGATCCTATACAAACATTCTGACTCTAAAAGAGTTTGTAAAAGTTTAGGGCGTATTCTCCTTTTATGTTTATGATCAGTTTCTGATACTGATTTCTGCTTTTTGAGTTGTTACCTCGCACCTATAGTACGAGAATAACCTTTGTACAAATAACTAGATCAATGATCTAGCTTCAACCCTTTAGTCTGTTCTGTATAGCTTTAACCTTGATAAAATCATTAAAACATTTGGACCTTAAGTCCTTTTGTTTATTTAACAATTATTTATGTTTCTTCTTCATGAAGAAACATCTATACTGAGTTTCTTTCTAAAGAAGAAACATTAATTCAACTATAACCTGTGTATATAAAATGTTATATTTCTTAATCACCAAGAAATATCATTTTGACTATACTCATTGTATGTATATGCTTACGTTTCTTAGTCAAGAAGAAACAATATTTTAGCTATAACCTTTGCTTATGAAAAATTATATTTCGCTTGATTGTAATCAAGGTTCGGGCTATACCATCGACTATGGTCTAAGCCATTTATAATAATAAAATAATAACTTATTAAGAACCCCTACCTTACACGAGTATTCGAAGTTAGATATTTAAAACTTATCGAGCAGCACTTCTACTCCATATCGCGTATCGAGGCTTAAACTGTCAGAACTTCGGAGCTTGGCAGGCACTACGAGACTGTGTACGCAAAACGAGGTTAACTATGTGAAAATAATGTGTTTTGGTGTGTGAAGAGACTCAATCACGTAGCCCCCTACTTGTAGGGTACACCTAGCTCCTTCGCGGGGCGCGAAGGAGCTTGGATAGGATCTTCGCGTTGCGCGATTAATTTTTGCCACGTCAGCATGTGGCATGTATCATCGTGCCACGTGTTGACACGTGTCTCTAATTACTTAGCAAGGTTTCGCGTAGCTATAAGATCTCCTTTTGTTCGTTTGCGTAGCTTTAAGGAGTCCTTAAGTCGGTTACTGTTTGTCGATCTTAGCGTAGCTCGAACATCATTAAGCTTAGATCTTAGCGTCGCGCGAAGATCTTGAAGTTCAAAATTTTCATTTTCAGTCCTTGTACTTTGGTAGCTTGCCATGTCTCGGGCTACTTTCCATTGATCAAAAATACTAAGGTGGCTCTCAAGCGGGCAAAGTGCAAAGTGCGCCATCAAATTAAGCTCTCATCGCTCTTCGTCCGAGCCCGTGCGCGTTGGGTGCGTGCGTGCTAGGAATAAAGAATATTACTATGAAAACTCATCTCCTTATAAAGAGTTTTCAAATTTTTCTCACTTTTTATGTGAAATGAAATTCTCTTTCATATTTATACCCATATGAAATGATTCAACTTTCTTCCTTCTTTTCATAGGATAAAATTCCTTATTTTTGAGAATATTTTTGGACCTTAATCTTTATTTTCTTGTCTCATTTTCTTATTATTTGTTTTGATAATATTTTTGGTCCTTAATCTTAATAAATTGTCAAATCTGAACTGAATTTTTGAGGATGTTACATATTTTGAGTTCCTCTTATGTTTTGTTGTGAGCAAAGATCTTGAGAAACTGTCTCGTATCTTATGTGAATCTGTTAAAGCATAATGCGAGATACTAGATGCAATAAGATTTTTATACTCATATTTAGTTGGTGAATTTGGATGATGTTATACTGAACCATTTCGGGTTTTTCTAGTTGCAACCTAGTCTAGTTTCTTATTACACCATAGTCTATGACATTAATTAGGTTTGACTATTAACGTACAATAGAATTTGATCTCGATTATTAAAATGAACAATTAAATAATTTATGAAATCGCATAAATACCTAGTATTATTATATGTGTGATGTATTTATATGAAAAATGAGAGAAAAATACACAAAAATTTTTGCTGTAAGTTATTATTAGCTAAGTATTTTTAACTATTGATGTTTGAAAAAGTTTTTTTCTTTTATACATGATTGCTAAAATGAAAATCAAATATTCTTTGATATATAAAAACAGTATTTGAAAAAAAATGATTGTTTTATCTAAGACAAGTTATCCGGAATACGGATTTCCTCATCCGATAGAACTTATTTCAGATGAAAATAATTTAATCGGATGTACTATCAAGGGTATTTTAGTAATCGTAACATCTTCTTCAATGCATACTTCTTTACTCATTTTTTAAAAAAATATTGAATCATTTGAAGCTTTCTCTCATTGTTACTTTGCCTTTTTTTTAACCATTGATTGAAGGTTAAAATTCTGTGTTCAATTTAGTTATCTTGATCACTCGACTAAAACTTATCTCTAAATAGTCTTGGCGTGGTTTAAACTTAATCACATTAAGCATATATGGGATAACGTTGTTTAGCGTGTGGCACTAAAAGTATCATGTATTGTTATGTCTAGTTTTTAATTATAGCCAATTGATTAAATATGTTAAAAACATTTTGTAATTCATTTTTCAAATTGTAATTATGTATTGAGTTTGAGTCTTTGGCATGCATATCATTAAGCAATATTTCCTAAGTTATTTATTTTAAATAAATTCTTTGAAATCGAATCCGTATTTTGGATCTATTAACAAAAAATATTTTCTACATTGGAGTATCGGAGCACATGCTTGCCGAAAGAAGAAAGATAATTTATTGTTCTTGTTTAACAAAATATTAAATTTGTAAAACATTTATATATTAAAAAATATTTAATGAATCGTGATGAACTGAGAAAAAAAAGGGGCTTTCTAAGGACACCAAACATGCAAACACCTCTTATATGCCCTTTATAGCCTTATATGGGACGTATAGGCCCCTACATAGCTCTATACATGGCGTATATAAGGGTGTCTGGAGTGTCCCTAGTAGGACCGAAAAATACAGTACAAAAGTCCATGTAACCACTAATTAGTTTTTTGACGAAATAAATTTTGTTCAAAGAGAGTGTTTGACGAGCTATGGAAAGGATAATATTAATTAACTACATCTCACATTCATTTTTGTTGGGATGTGTTATTCATACATCATTTGTCTTAAATATAGGGTATGCATAAAAGATAAAATGTATATTAAAAAGGTGTATGAATATTAAAAAGGTGTGTGAATAACCATTGCCTTTTTGTTTCCCCAAATTTTTTATACTAATAAACTAAATGGATAAACAAAAAAAAATTGATTAAAAAAAACTTTTATGTTAACTCACACTCATTCCACACTTTTCCTTTCTAAATTACCCTATTTTGATGCCCCTAACCCCCTAGGGTTGTGAATCATGTCGGGTTTGCGGGTTGGCGTATTGAGATTTTTCAACCCTAACCCAACCAATATATTTATTTGTGTCTTGTCAGGTTGACCCATTTAATTCGTGTAGTGTTCGGGTCGTGTTTGGGGTCAACCCATTTTTACGTTCATATATATATATATATAAGCAATACCTAGTGATTTACTAACAATTTTAACAATTAATTCCTTTTATTCATATAAAACATTTAAATTATGATAGATCAAACTATTTGTGTATGTTTACCTCTGACTCTCAATTAAAAAACTTGGTTTTTACATATTTAGCTCGAGTACCAACAAACGAATGCAAATGATATATGAATAAACAATTAGAAATAATAAAATTTAAATTTTGGAAGTGAGAGTAGATAAAATTCTTTTAAAAAGAAATAAGTTTTAGTTTCAAAAGTTAATAAATATATGAAAAATAGAAAATCTAAGTTTATAACTTTAACATTTAACACTTTTTATCTCTAAAATCAAAATATAACTTCTCTAAAATTCTTAAACATGTTAACGGATCAACCCATTTTTAACTGGTCGTGTTCAGGTGAAACTGTTTTATATACATGTTGGATTCAGGTTGACCTTCTTAAGAAAATAGGTCGTGGCAGCCAACCCAAAACCTATATTTTTCGTGTCGGGTTCGGGCCGTGTCAAGAATTGACGCCCCTATAACTCCCTATTTAATTCGAACAAAATTATATCTTTTATGTTAGCTTCAGTTTAGACATAGTTTGGTCGAAAAACTCTTGTATGGACTTCCTTAAACCCTGCAGGGTAGTGGTTTTCTCAAAAACAAAATTTGAGACAAAATGACTCTTGTACATACGTCATAAATTGGAAATGACCAATGTCAAGGGGAGAATTTAATGGTTACAAATAAATATGTAGTCAAAAGATTGTTTTGATATATCATTTAATAATATTTAATTATTTTCTTGAATATTAAACATGCTCGGCCGTGTATAAATACCGTTCAAAATGATGAAAATAAACAAACCAAACACAAGAAATACTCCAGTTGATGAAATGGGACACAAAGTTTTTGCTGTTCTATGTTGCATGTTGTTGATTTCAACTGTTTTAGCAATTGTGTACCCGAAATCTGAACCTCCTTTAACACTTCGTAAAGCACCTCCACAAATTGGTCATGGACCTCCTGCGCATGGAAAAAACACTCCGCTACAAAAGGTATATGCCGAATACAAAGAGTCTCGTCCTTGAGAAAAACTACTTTTCGTCAGCCCCAGAAGACGATAACATTTAAACGAATGTGAAACATGTTTGTGTTTGTACTTTGTAGTGTTTGTTTTCGGTCTTTGGTCTTTATGTCTACTGATAGATTCTCATCCGAGAGAACTTGTTTCACATGAAAAATAATTTCCTCTATGTGCTATTAAGTGTATTTTGGTAATCTTTAACATCTTCTTGAATGCATACTTCTTTACAACTACTTCACGCTTTGTCGCTTTCTCTCATTGTTCCTTTGCATTTTTTATCGTTTGATTCGAAGTTCAGATTTTGTGTTTAGTTTAGTTATCTTGATCGCTCGATTAAAAGTTATCTTTTAAGTAGTCTAGGCGCGGTTTGTCCTTAAGCACATTAAGCGTATGTTGTTTAGCGCGTGACACTTATAGAATCATATAATTGTTGTGTGTGGTTTATAGTAATAGCCAGATGATTAAATATGTTAAAAACGTTTATTAATACACTTTTTAATGCAATTATGTATGGAGGCTTAGCCACGCAATTTATTGGGAAAGTATCTTTAATCTTTATCTATCTATCTATAATATATATAAACGAAAACATAAAAATACTACGTGTCGCGATGTGGTCGCTCCCTATTTTTTTGGAGTCACCAGATTTGCTAATTTTTAAATTGAGACTTCTCATACATTTGACCCGAATTCATGGGTACGGGTCTTACCAAACCCATATATTACTTAAACGAGTTATAACATCTCATTAAATTAAAAATTATTCTCACCAAATTATTGATGTAAAAATCCTATAAAATAGGATATACTAAAAATTAATATCTTATTTATTTCAAAAAAAGATATATATATTATTTAAATGGGAAAAGTGAATATGGGGTTGTTAGGCATGCAATGTTAGATGTGAAACCATACCAAACTACGTAGTTTTGTTAAAAATCATTCCAAACGTTAATTCCTTAATAAATCTTTTTAATATTTTTCAAAAACTGAATATCGACCTCCATGTAATAGGCTAATATCATCGTGTCCAACATCTTTATTGATTCAGTTGTCATCTCCAAAATCCAAATCAATTAACATCGATTTCCAACTAATGTCTCTGGCCAATTCAATTGTCAGAACCAATTAATTTGGGTGTCCCCATTTGTAAGATTGACTATGGGGGTATTATTTCGAGTTCGTCATTTCCCCATTTGAAGATCAGTAATTGAGCTTTTGATTAAAGCACATGTTTTGAAATTTAGCCCATTTCAATTTAAATCGTGGTTTGTTATAATTAGGTTTAAAATGCTATATTTGATGAAGGTTTTCATTATCAATTTTTTTATTTAATTAAATTGAGAAAGTTAATCTTAGTTGAGAATTAGAGACCATAAAATTGGGCCAGCAACTTATTTTAAGAAATTGATGGAGACCGATTGATAGAGGAAGAAGAAGACATGACGTAAACGGTATTGGAGATCATGTTCCAGTTTTGACCAAAATAATTTTAATGAATTAAAGTTTTAAATGCTTTTAATACACGTAAAGTTTTGATGATTTTTAACAAAACTACATAGTTTTGGATGGTTTCACATCTAACCTTATATGTCTAACAGTCTCATATTCATTTTCCCCTATTTAAATTAAAAACCAATTTTATAGTAAAAAAAAATAAACGGGTCTTAGGTCTCATCAAACCATAAGTATATTATTAACTTTCAAAAATATTATTTATAATTAAAAAGCCAATTTTATGGTAAAAAAATAAACTGGTCTTGGGTCTCATCAAAACCATATAGCTTTTAAACTGGGCTATAACATCTCATTTATTTGTGAAACAATTTATCATCAAACCATAAGTATATTATTAACTTTCATACAATAAAAAAATATAAATTCAAAAAATAAATAAATATTAGAACAAACAATATAAAACAACATCCGGAATACGGGGGATAAAAACTAGTATAATATATAAACGAAAATCCAAAAATCATAGGTGTCGCGATGTGGTCGCTCCCCTTTTTTTGGAGTCACCAGATTTGTTTGATTTTTAAATGGAGGCTTCTCATGCATTTGACCCGAATTCACAGGTATGGGTCTTATCAAACCCAAATATTCCTTAAACGGGTTACAACATCTCATTAAATTAAAAATTATTTTCGCCAAATTATTGATGTGAAAATCCTATAAAATAGGATATACTAAAAATTATTATATGATTTTTTTAAATATTATTTATAATTAAAAACAATTATATAGTAAAAAAAATAAGCGGGTCTTGGTTCTTACCAAACCCAGATAACTTTTAAAGCGGGTTATAACATCTTATTTATTTGTGAAACCTTTTTATCATCAAACTTTAAGTATATTATAAATTTCATTACGATATTAAAATTAAACCCAAAAAAGTATATAAATATTAAAAACGGGTAATGTAAAACAGCCCCCGTAATACGGGGGATAAAAACTAGTTAGTTTATATTCAAATAAATTCTTAGAAAATCGGAACCGTATTTTGGTCTTTGGATGCATTAACAAAAAAATAATTTCTACATTTGTCCAAATGCTTGCTCAAATAACAAAGGCAACTTATTATTTCTGTTTAACAAAATATAATTCATTCAAAGATTTATATATTAAAAATTATTCAAAGAAAGGTAACTCATTTATGAACTGAAAGAAAAAAGTCGTAGCTTTATAATTCGGATTAGATTTATCGTTGTATGACATGCATTGCTATCTTGCTAATATTGACCTCAAAAGAGAGAACGGTAGGTACAGCTGGGCCGTGAACAACCAACCATCGCATTGTAAAAATTGGATAGGTTCAATCTATGGTCATTGAGGCCTCCTAAAAATTTCTACTAAATTCATTGAGTTGTTCCAAAGAATCAAAACGGCCGGTGATTAATGGAATTCCTTGTCGGTTCTCTGTGAAATACTCGTTTATATATATATATATATATATATTCATTAAAACATTTATATATTAGAAAATATTCAAACAAAGGTAACCAGGGCAGGCTCAACGTTTTAGAAGGCCTAAAGCTAACTAAAATATTGAGGCCTTCATTAAAAAAACAACTTCGTTTAACCTTTTTAGCCTTTTTGAGTGACCATCTTCCAACTTTCAAGTTCGATTTGACATTAGATATAAAACTAAGTAATCACGTTATCAATTATAACCTAAGGTCATTAAAAAAAAATAAATTATCACCTAAGAAGTTAAGACGCAAACTGCACAGTGCAGAGTACTAACTTGAGTCCTAAGCAACATTTTGATGCCAAAAGTTAAGGAGTGAAACAATTGAATCTTGATTTGTCAATTGCTATACCAAGTAAGCAAAATTGTGATTCAATACATGAAAATACAATTGAGAATACGAGATGAAGCAGAGCCACCTATATATAGATTATAGAAGACTGAGGCACTTAGCATACAATTGGGCTATCAAAATTGAAGAGAATTGAATATATGTCATATATTGAATCCCCAATTGCAATATATGAATGAAACGTTTATTTATTAATCTTGGAAACCCCCAATATCAATTCCAGTTTCCCAAAACTGCAAAACAGTCGGTAATAGTGCATGCTTCCTTGCTATTAACTATATATAATATATTTAATTATTTAACATAATCTATACTGTATATTATACACCAAACAATGGTAAATAAAAGACACTCATTTGTAAGTAATTAACACTTAAAGCATGAGATATATGTGTTAATAAGGGTAAACTTGTCTTTTAAACACAATTCATTCAACTTACAAGTTTGGTCCCTCATCTTAAATCATATTATGTTTTTAATTTAAATTGTAAAGTAACTTCCCACCCATGAATTTTAAACGACTATAGCCTTTTCAAACTTTAGTATTTTAATAAAAAAATTACACCATAAAAATGAGTATTTTATTCTCTTTAATTTGGATATGATATTGTTATAATTTTTTTCATTTTAAATAAATTAATATGTTACGTAGTGGGTGTTTAGTGTCGTTTTTGATGGTTTTTAAGTTAAACTTGTGAGTCCAACCGTTAATACTGATTTTTTTGTCGTCCAAAACCAAACTCAACCATTGAAAGTTGAAATCGAATCGTTACTAACGCCTGGTTCCAGTTTGGTTTCACAGTTTAAACTTTAACTAGACGGGTGCCCGCGCGATGCAGCGGGTGTTTGAACTTGTTAATCATGTAACAAATATAAGTGTTTATGGTTCGGTTAAAACCTTAAAATCATTTAAACCGGTCATTGGTTTGACTTCTTTTTTCTTTTTCCTTTTTTTACTTTCGGTTTGTTGGTCGGTTTCAAAATTTCCAAAACGTAGTGAACGGTTGGTTTGCAGTTTATACTGGCAACCGGTCATATGAAACCAGACCAGACTGTAAATGTTGAATGCATTTTAATGTTTTTTATTATTAATTATTAGATATGTTTTGTAATATGTATTAGATATAGTTAAAATTTAATTGAACATAATCTTTTTATTTCAATAACTTGGCTATACAACTTCAAATTAACCTAACTGCAGTATGATTCATTTTGTGATATTTGTTGATATTATTTCACGTCCTAGATCTTCCATTAATATTTACCATTTATGTGGCTAAAATTATCATTTTTTATTTATAATCCTCTCAAGTATATTATGTTGGTGTTTAGTTAAAATTGACGGTGCATTTAAATTAATAATTATTTTAAACTAAATTTATTATCAATTGACGTCGGTATTTTTAAACATAAATATAGATCAATTTTATTCAATCGAAGAGATAATTGAAAAAAAAAAGAGACAATAGTTTAATATTATAGATAAAAAACATGTATTACATCATATCTATATGTAATAGATAAGTAAATGACAACGTCACTCGTTACAATTATGTGAGCTCTCTCCCACTTATCTTTCTCCAATTAATAAATAAGTCTGTTTTCCACTTTTCTTTTTAACCTTTTAAGTCTTATTTTCTAATTATTTAATATATTTTTTTTTCAACTCTACTCGTGTAATACATGAGTTTATAGGCTATTAATTTTAAAAAAATAACAAGTATACATGTTGCATCATATATATGAATATACATACATACATAGATAAATTTTTTTATTAATTCATTGCAAGCTTTTACATTTCACGAATAAAATCGCATTACTTCACGTCAAATTCAAAAGAAAATTAGGAAAATAAACACTAAACAAATCCAAACACAATCAAAACACAATCACAAGCCAATATATAGACACAATCATCTGAGTAGCCACCACCACATTGATCCATTACCCATAAAGAGCCGCAACATATACGAGTTGAGTTACTGAAAGAATAATCGTGAATGCCTCCATGGTTCTCTGCATTACAAAAATAAAAGTAATAATAAGTTACACTAAACAACAATATATAGTTAACCATATCTTATATCATATAATTTTACAATTATAACTAATTAAACAACTTACCAAGCGAACGTTTCTTCCTTCAAGATCAATTTCTTTCCATGCAAATCCCATAGCAAGGACAGTAAGAGCCCATGCAATTAGAGCTGATGATACTGCGGCAGACCTGCTAGCGGACTCCCAAGCACGAGAATGATCAAATCCAGCTAAAATCGACGCAATACCAACAACACCCGCGATCAAAGTAAACGTGACAAAGAACCCCGTGGCTGCATTCCCGATAGGGAAGTAAATTGGTGAGAAATAGCAGGTAAATGCAAGTCCGGACCTGGTTGAACATATATACATTACAAAACATTAGTAACATATTTAGTATTAGTACATGTATATTGTATAGGACATGTAAAAGAGCATTTATGACTTATGTGTGTACCGATGATGAAACCATGATCGATGGCACGGTTCATGGCCCAACCGCCGATGCCTAGAAGAACGGCATACATACAAAAGTTCAAGACTAGGAGAAGTGGCACGACCGATCTCGTTTGCTCGCTAGCCATTTCGATTTGGTGTCGTAGGCAACGAGATTTTATGTAAAATGTTGGTGTGATTTATGTTAAGGTTAAGGTTGAGTCATGTTCTTATAGATTGTTTATGTTTATTTAATAATAATGTTTTGGTTGTTTGCTTGTTAAGGATATCTACTTGTTAAGGATATCTACTTGTGGCAGAGGGTTTTGTTCAGTTGTAAAGGTGATGGCATATTCTTTGGCTAAAGTTTTTGCTCAGACAATTTTTATGTTAAATCAGTGTGGAATGATTGGAAAAAGATACAAAAGGAAGTTTTGTTTCAATTTTTTATATCATGCACTTTTACTTTCTAGTAAAATATTAGTAGTATTAGCTAGCGTTTGGTATGAAGTAATGGTAGGAGGAATGGAATGAATCATTTCAAAAGGATAAAATAAAACATGTTTGGTTGCCTTCATCAATAAAATGAATTATTACTAAGGAATGAAAATCCTTCCATATATAACATTTTTCATTACTTAGTAAAATGTTTTTTTTTCATTCCTTCAAGGAATGGAATAAAAAGATCAACAATTATTATTATTATTATTATTATTATTATTATTATTATAACTATATTTAATTATAATATTATTATATTTTTTATTATTATATCGTATTATGTTATTATCGTTCCATTAAATAACAAAAAATAGTGTGTATAGTTTACTATTTAATAATAAAGTGATTATTCATTTCATTCCTATGTGGTAACCAAATAAGATAATGGAATGGTAATGATTCATTTCATTCATTTGTCCATTCCATTCCATTCCATTCCATTCTCTATTACATTCCTTCGTTCATTCAATTACCTCATATCAAACAGACCCTTAGAGCTAAAGAAAAGAACAAAGTATAAATAAAACCTTTACCAATCATGTAAATATGTGAGGATTCATAAGTATGTAAAAAACACATTCGAATTATAGGGCCGGCTTTGAGAACGATTAAAAATTTATGGGATGAAGGCGAAAATTTTTTTGGGCCTTAATATAAAGGGATATTATGTTGGGTTTAAAAAATTTAATTTTTAAATAAACTTTAATTTTTTGGGTCTTATGATTTGGTTGAGTAAAAAACATTTTTTTTTAATAAAAATAGGATTAAAATGTCTCAAATGAGAGTGAGGTTAGAAGTTAAAACCCACAACCTTTTGATTGAAAGTCATACCCCTTTACCACTAAACCAAGCTAGTGGTTGTGTAATTATGTTTAAAGATTATATATACATATTTTTTTCATAAATATATATATATGTTTCTTTAAAAAAAATTCGGGCCTATCGGGGTGTCGGGCCGGGGTCCGTCGACCACCCGGCTCTCCTTTATAGCCGGCCATGTCGAATTATAGAAGTTGTATATTTGGTAGCTGTAGGGGTATGGTACTAAACCCGGTTTTACGACCCTAAATTTATTATGTTTGGCTTATTTTATTATATGGACTAATACAATGTTATTGGGCTGAGGGGGTTTTGTGGAGGTAACCCTAACTGGGCCAGGCCCATTTGGGTACCATGATGGTGGCCATGAGGCTCTCTATATAAGGAGGTCTCCACCTCCTTATTAAAGGCCATGCTCAATAAGAGCCACCACCATATTTTTGTGTCTGTAAACAAGAGATCCTTGAGATTTCTTAGCAGTCACCTCCGCCCCCAAAAGGCTGCAGATCTCAAGCAACTGGAGAAGAAGATCGAAGGGTAGTTCGTTGCCGTCCCACGGATGGCGCCAATGTCGAAACATGAAATGATTCTGACCTGATCCGTGACGATGTTTCCACGGATGTCGAGATGAACGAACCACGTCTTGATCTTCTTCTCCAGTTGCTTGAGATCTGCAATGGCCTTTTGGGGGCGGAGGTGACTGCTAAGAAATCTCAAGGATCTCTTGTTTACAGACACAAAAATATGGTGGTGGCTCTTATTGAGCATGGCCTTTAATAAGGAGGTGGAGACCTCCTTATATAGAGAGCCTCATGGCCACCATCATGGTACCCTAATGGGCCTGGCCCAGTTAGGGTTACCTCCACAAAACCCCCTCAGCCCAATAACACTGTATTAGTCCATATAATAAAATAAGCCAAACATAATAAATTTAGGGTCGTAAAACCGGGTTTAGTACCATACCCCTACAATTTCTATTTCCATTCATAAAATGAGCTTTACGGCCAATAGAAATAATCTATATGAAGAGTATAGTTTACATAATTATAATGGAAGAATATTATTTCACATCTTTTGTTTACATGGCTATGTGAGCTACGTGGTTTCACGTTATCCTTGAATTCTCAGTATTATATCAGTTTTTACAACAATTAGTCTTCTAGTCTAATTACATGGATATAGTGTACGATTAAAGCTTGAAATTTTATAGGCTCATGTTCATAACCTGACTTAAGATGGTTTTCTTATAACAATGAGTTTCCTTCTTGATAGTGTTCTTATGTGACACGGTGGTCCATGGCATGATTTTTTTTTCACCTCACCATGTCCCTTTACCAAGGACCGAAACCCGTAGGCTAATATGCTTTTTTTGACTGTTCAAACTTTTACGTATCCTCTAAATATTGATGCTTTAGTCTCTCTTATCATATGTATCATATCTTTTCGTCTACTTGTTTTGTGATATGTATACAAATTACAATAAATATGATATAAGTTAGCGTTGTTAGTATGGACTTACCTAAGGTCAAGTGAGGGGTAGGACTTAGGAGGTTGCGGAAGAGGCCCGCACAACATATAATCAAACATTATTCTCGTTGTTATATTAATTTATTTTTTCTTTGAACTACATAAATACTATAAAAAGCGTTAGCAAGAAGCTAGAATTGAAATAGTACTATCACAAACGGAAACCAAATCAACAGGGCTTAACATGCATCATACCCGATTACATTCCAAACTACATTATTTATCACAATCAAAATATGACAATTTCGGTATGTCTTTGACCCACAAACATGTTTACCTTGATGTTTTTCATGATCTTCTCACTATGAAGTCTTTTTCATTTGTAACTTTCAATAGCCACCAACATATCGATAATAGAACCACATGCATCGTCATTTTTCATTTCCTTTGTTCGTCGAATGTGATGGAGACTGTTGGATAAAACTACACCCGATTAGCTAGAAATCAACCCAATCGTCAATATACATATAAAACCAAAGACGACAATACGCACATATTTACTATTCACTGAAAGGTAACAAGATACAAGAGATTGAAGCCTTTGTACCAATTTGAAATCAATATAAAAACTCAATATATATGTTCCTTTTAAGTTTCAATTTCACCCTTTATACTATATATCATATACGTCTTTAATCCATTTATTTTTCTCCGATAACTTTCATTCACCACCTTTTATACCAACATATTTACCGTTCATTGAACAATAACAAGGTACACGTAATTGAATGTAACGTTAATTATATGGGAAAGATTCGTATAGGTCAAACAACCTTTTAACAAGATTAATACTATCCATTTGATAAGTCAAATATATGAAACTCATACATACTTATCACACATATATTCTTTATTATTGGGTATAATCACAAGCACCAACAAAATGATGTGATAACGAAGATTGCCATTTCCATTGATTCAACCAAACATTATATTCAATGCAGGAATTTGCATAATATGCTAAAAAAGAGAGAATATATATTGTCCAATTTTGTGGTTTAATGCAATGGTTATATGCATCTAATATTGTTTGTAATATGCCTTCTGTTATTCTAAAATTTGAAATTTTGAAAATAAATTATGGTTCTATTAATCCGTCTTTTCACGTGTAAAGAAAAGAATCAAGATCCGTCTTGGGTCTATTTTGGTGCTTGATGCGTGTTTGTCTCATAATGGGTTCGTCATTATCATGAATTTGGATTTGAGTTTACATGTAAAGAGTTGAATTATAATTACGATGGTAGATCATGTTTGATATCATTAAAGAAACATATAATTGAGAAATGATAACGTAAATAGATAACTGGATAAAGATAAGTGAACCTTGTCCCAGTTGTAACCATTAATGGTATACATGTTATAATGATATAGTTTTTTTGTTTTACCTAACCCTAATCTGTTTATATAATATCATTTGTGGGTGAAAATCTGGTGTTTTGTTTGCGGATGTTTTGTTGTTTGGTTGACTAGCTTCTTGCTAGTCTTTGGTTTTCAATAATATTGGTTGTTCAAAAAAATTGTGGGTGAAACCGGAGGAGATTCATTAACTAGATGACGGAATAAAGATTTCAATAATATGTGTATCTTATGTCGTCATTTTCTTGTAACTTAGCATTAACCTATCAAAGATGGAGCTATAAAAATAAAAACAGGATCAAATACATTTTATTCTTAACATGAAAATGGTGAGAACTAATTTGTTGTTATAATTAGTTTTATTTTTATAGGTGTTTTGCTGCTATTTTTTGTTCGTATTTGCTAATTTTCGATTATGAGGCGTTATAAATATTTGCTTATTTATATTTTGTTGTTATTATTAGATATTTTCTTTTGCTGTTATATGCTGTTATTATATTGTTCTTGATTTTGATTCTTTTGTTGTAGTTTTTAGGTTTTTTTCTTTGTTATTATAAGTCATTGTTTATGTAGATTGATATTGTAGTTGGTATTGTTTCTTACGTTCGCATTTTTAAATAAATTGACATTATTTCCTACGAACTCGTGTTAAGATCAAAATGTACATGAACCTTCCTCAT